>NW_028262315.1:0-58284 GCF_047370975.1 Nipponia nippon | reverse complement strand
GGAGCCTAGATGAGATTATCTAGCACCTCGTCCAATCACATCTTGAAAACCTCCAGAGATGGGGACTCTACCACATCCCTGGGGAGGTTGCTCCAGTGAATGATTCGTCTCCCACTGTAAAAAATTTCTTTCTTATGTCAAGATGAACCCTCTCCCCCGGTGCAACTGGTAGCCTGTTGCCCCTTGTCTTCTCCATGTGGCTTCCTTCAGAAGAGAGAGCCTCCGTCCTCTTTGTAGCCACCTTCTTTAAGCACTGGAATACTGTGATGAGGTCCCCCCCTGAGTCTTCTCTTCTCCAGGGAGAAAAAAACTAGCTCCTTCAGCCTTTCCTCATAGGGCAGGTTCTCCAGCCCTTTGATTATCTTCGCGGCCCTCCTTTGGACCCTCTCCAGTCTGTCTGCATCTTACTTGAACTGTGGGGACCAGAACTGGACATAGTACTCCAAGTGCGGCCTGACAAGGGCCGGAAAAGCAGAGCAGGATGATCATGTCTCTATTTCTGCTAGTAAAGCCCCTGCAGATGCAGCCCGGGGATGCGATTTGCCTTTGTTGCTGCAGCGGCGCACTGCTGACTCATGTTCAGCTTACTGCCCACCGGGGACCCCCAGGTCCCTTTCAGCAAGGCTGCTCCCCAGCCACACAGATCCTAGCCTGTACTGGGCTCTTTGTTTTTTTCTGACCCAGGTGCAGGACTTTGCACTTGTCTTTGTTAAACTTCATACTGTTCTTGCTAGCCCACTCTTCCAGCCTGTCCAGGTCTCTCTCTAAGATGGCTCTCCCTTCTGATGTGTCCACCACACCACCCAGTTTAGTGTCATCAGCAAATCCCAGTGAGGGCAAAGCTTTCAATCCCATCATCCAGATCGTTCATGAAGACGCTGAACAGCATGGGGCCCAGTATTGCTCTCTGGGGGACCCCACTTGTGACAGGCTGCCAGCCTGGAGTAAAAATCCATTGATCACCACCCTCTGAGTGTGGCCTGTTAGCCAATTCCCCTACCCACCTTGCAGATCTACCCAATCAGTCTGTATCTTGCCAGTTTGTCCAGGAGAAGGCTGAAAACAGTGTCGAATGCTTTGCCTGAAGTCCAGGTAAACAAATATCCACTCAAGCTCTCCCCATGTCAACAGAAAACGTTATTTTGTTGTAGAAGGTGATCAGGTTAGTCTGGCATGATTTGCCTTCTGCAAATCCGGGCTGGCTTTTCCCAGTCACCTGCTTCATTTGGCTTGTGATAGTTTCTAGGAGGACTTGTTCTATTACTTTCTCAGGGACCGAAGTAAGACTAATGGGCCTGTAGTTTCCCTGGGCCTTCTTTTGGGCCCTTCTTGTAGATGGGTGGCATGACATTTGCTCCCTCTTCCAGTCAGGGATATCCCCTGATCTCCATGACTTTTTCAAAGATTATAGACAGTGGCCTTGGGCAACAATGTCAGCCACTTCTCTTTTTAACACCCTGGAATGAGATCTCATCTGGGGCCCATAGATTTATGTGGGTTGAGCTCCTTGCAAGAGGCCACAGACCAGCCTCTTCCTCCACTACTGGTGGGTCAAAAGGCCACGTGTTGCTGGGGTAGCTACTTGATCCTGTGGATCTGGGGTCCAGCTACGCCGGTGAAAGACAGAGGCAAAGAAGGTATTGACAACCTGATTTTGCAATGAGCCCTAAGGCATAATGTTACCCTAAAAACATGAATCTGGTGTGGGATTTGGGTGTTGTAGTGGAAGCATATGTGTGTGCACACATACACACCTGACTGAGAAAGCAAGGACTGCACTAATGTGCACAGAAAACAGCCATAAGAAAGCAGAATCATAGGAAATAGAACTAGAAGAAGCTTTTCCTCTCTTTTACCCAAAGACAAGACTAAGTGTACTTAACTGTTCCTGACAGGTATTTGAGTAGAAAAACATCGGTAATGATAAAGATTCTCACAGTCTCTATAGGCAGTATCTTCTAATAATTAATATTACTATATTGCTTTTTTAAAGATTTTTTTTCCTACTCCCTTGCTGCTACCTATATATAGGTATGACTTACCATCTCCACCGAGGAAGTGAAGAGAATATACTCTTGTTTTTGCTGCTTTTTTTGCATATAGTGTTTTTTATTTACTCCTGATCTTTTCTTTTTCTCATCTGGGTGCTCTCCATCACCTTCATATCTTTTTTTGAGGTACAGTATCCCAAACAGGATATAGTACCCTAGCTGAAGCCTCAGCTAGACAAGATCTGTTCATTTGTAATTAATTCTAGTGTTCTGTAGAGTGAAAGGAAAGTGGAGACACTATTTTTGTTCTTAATTTTTCTCCAACCCCAACTATTTTATTATTTCTTGGCCCCAAGTTTGCCAGTATACAGTGACTACTCACCTGATCCAGCTCTTGCTTTGTCTGTTTCTTGAGTGCACTAAGTGGCTGCCTTTATTCTGTTCCTTTCTTTTAATGACTAGCAGTTCCAATTCCACTAATTCCCCAGTGTAGCTTCTGTACCTTCTCTATTTAGTGACACCTACTTGTTTGTAGTTTTCCTGTCATTTTCTGCCTTCTAGCATCAGGGAGATAGTCAGCCCTTGTCTATCTATGATAGCCCTTTGAGGACAACTGACTGATGCAGTCTGGAATCAGAGTGTGATCATCCCTGTTTTAAATGGTAGAAATTTTTCCTTGTGCATATTCTTAAATAACAGATTAGCCTATAAACATGTCAAGAATATATCAAGTGAGCAGATAAATGGTTAGCAGACTGTTGCTTGTAGAATTGGCAAAATACAAAACTCCACAGATGTGTTAAATTTTTGACAGTTATACTGTAACGTCTAAAATCATAGATGAGCCTAAAATGCTTAAAAATGTAGGTAGTGAACTTTAAGAAAGGATAATTTTGATAAATTTGAAACATCAGCAGCTTAGGTGGAACATGACAATGTCATGTCCTCTATAAACAAGAAATGTCTTGAGCAAAAGTAGTGTTAACTACATAGCTTAAGTGACATTAATTGCTACAGTGGGAGGAAAAAGGATATGAAAGTATGCATTGACCTTTTGGGAAAGCTTGCAAGATCTGTACAAAAAAGAAGTCCTGAGAAGTTTAGATTTGATTTAGAAGAGTATTGTGTTCCACCCAAAGTTGCTGCAGTAATATTTTGTATAAGGCTGTGGTATCAACAATTATAATTTAACTAATTCACTTGATTTTATGTAATTGAATGAACAGAATTGGGAAAGTGGAAAAATCAGTAAATAAACATTTTTTTAATCATTGAGAGGTAATTAACTGAAGTACTTGACATTTAGTCGATTAATTTTTCAAAAATAAATTGGTAGAGCCATTTTTTTTTTTTAAATTGGCAGAACCAGATAATCTATATGCAGCAGTTGGAAGAACTGAGAGTATTTGTCATTCACATTAACTTCATCGAATCATAGAATCATAGAATGGTTTGGGTTGGAAGGGACCTTTAAAGGTCATCTAGTCCATCCCCCTGCAATGACCATGGACATCTTCCACTAGATCAGGTTGCTCAGAGCCCCGTCCAACCTGACCTTGAATGTTTCCAGGGATGGGGCATCTACCACCTCTCTGGGCAACCTGTTCCAGTGTCTCACCACCCTCATCGTAAAAAATGTCTTCCTTATATCTAGTCTGAATCTACCCTCCTTTAGTTTAAAACCATTACCCCTTGTCCTATCGCAACAGGCCCTACTAAAAAGTCTGTCCCCACCTTTCTTATAGGCCCCCTTTAAGTATTGCAAGGCCAAGAAGACACTGCTTCTGGGAATTGCACCGTACAGGTTTCTCAGCAAGGCTTAACGTTGCAAGATCATGGAGATAAATGGGTTGTGGTTCTCCAGAACCAGTTTCACTCGTGGAGCCGTGGTGACAGTCCTGAAATTACTGAGGACATTGCTGTCACAGAAAGGAAGACTGAGGATGTATGACAAGAGGAAGGCAATTAAGATGCTCCCGAGCTATCCGAAAAGTGTGATGCGCCATGCATCTGTGCCAGAAGTCCTCGCATTTGTCAAAGCTTAAAGAGAATCAGACATAACTGACCTGGAGGAGAAAACCATCAGTGAGAAGCAATTGACAGTTGTACAAATGAAGCAGGTCAGATTCAGTTCTCTGTTCACAAAGGAAACCATTAGAAATCACTGAACCCAAGTGTTTTGGTGATGATAGACGGAACTAATGAGTCTGGAAGTTTTACGAGCGACTGCCTGGGCTGCTGGAGCAGGGTGATTATTGGGGAGGGTATGATATTTGTCATGATAACCATACCATATATTTGAATATTTCTAAAGGAAAGAAAAAAGCTATTTACAAACTGCACCAAATTTTCAGTCTGGTTTTGCTCAAGACTTGTAACAATACTTGAAAGACTGAGAGCTCAGAGATAAATGTAAGCTTAATTGTCAGCATTTTAAAAGGCTAAATAAAAACAGGCTAAATAAAAGGATAACTAATCTGTACCTTTGTTGGTTTAACAACTATGTGAGGTAAAATTGTGGAATTCTTGATTACAGTCAGTTTTTAAAAAGTCATCTAAAGGACAGTGGCTGTAATTAATGGTGTTTTATGAAAATAGAACACATCAGACTTGATGTTGGGTATTTTTATAAGATAGAACCTTTGATTATAAAGATAAGTATTGAAAAAATGATTACATCAGTTTTATGAAAGGGTTAGTACTTCACAACATCCTGATATTAAAAAAAGTGCTATGCAAAATTCAGTTATCCTATTTCCAAGTTAACTACCAAGTTCAAACCCTCTAAACTGTCAGGCATTATTTATATAATGGTTTAGAGACTAGCATTAATGTTCAGGAAAAGAATACTCAAGGATTTTTGACCCAGGACAGCATGTACAAGAGTGAGCAGATCTCTGCCATTTAATGAGAAGGACAGTTAGTTAGGAATTCTGGTTTTCAGTCTCTGACAGCCTATTTCTGTATTTTATCTAATTACTGACTCATGTGAAACACACAAGTGCCACTGTTGGGCAGGGATTGGAATCCAGGTCTCTCTTTACCCAAGAATGGCTCATGCTTTTATGCTCTGTGGCCCAGCACATGAGTTTCAGTCCTCCAAATCTGAGGCATGAAACGCAGCTACAAGGAACAGCATGATCCATAATACAGGCACATGCTGATTTTACAATACTGTTACACAGGCCACTCGAGGTTTCCTCTGCCCCGCTTGTAAATCCCAGGTCACTCTAGCCAGCTTAATGATGCTACTGCTATTGCACCCAATTTTCTTTCAGTTTCTCAAATGTGTTAAACAGAAATGGTGACAGTACCAAAGCCACTGTGGTATCCCAGATCATTTCCATGATTAGGATTGCTTCTTCTCCCTACTTGCAGTGATCACTCAAGAGGAGGGCTTTGTCAAACAGATCCTTTTATCCCCTATTTATTTCTGCATGTTGCGCAACCAAAGTTTTTGGCACTGATAGTATCCACGAGAGTTGCTCAGTATCAGAAGGTTACCAGAGCCATTGGAACGTTATCCAAAATCTGAGTATCAACTGGTAAATGATCTTATCTGAGGAACTGACTTGCAATGTTTATTTTATTTAATTCTAATTTGTAACTTGAACTAGTCTTAAAAGAACATGAAAAATGTAGAGGAGCCAAGTGAAACTGAAGTTGCCCCTGTTAGGAGTGAAATGATAACTGATACATAGTCATGTCACCTATGGGGATATTGAGCAAATGCCATCTTTACTTTTAATTCCTGAAGAATTACTGCTAAGGTACTGCTAAGGAAAGGGTGTCTGTGTTAATTATCCCCACAACATAATCTTGAATGTACTGATCTCACAGTAAAATGGAGGAAAAAAATCTCACCCAGCAATTCTGCAAACTCCTCCTGGACTCTAAAGCAGCTTCTGTTCATCCATTACTGTTGTTTGTGTGGTCATTATGCAGATCAAATTCTGCTTTTAGTTGCACAAGCTTTTGTCTTATGCTGTTCTCGACTATCCTGAATTCTTCATTATTCTTCAGGGATGTTGTACAGCAGTTACTCAAGGCATTATCATCTTCATACTTTGCATTAGCATCTTCATATTTTGAGATGAGGCAGAAAAGGGGAAAAAACACCTTTAACTCTGGGGTTTGCATGATGATTATGGCTCTATTACCAGCTTGTATAAAACACCATCTGCAGAAAATCATGTTTTCAGCCTTATTTTGTATTACATCAAGAGAACAAAAACATTTGATAAGACCGCATGTTAAATGTGTTTGTTCTTGTTTTCTGATACCACACTTCAGCTTTGCTAGCATCATACTTAATATGCTCCCAAGACTATACTACATATGAGAAGATTTTGTGTAATTTTCTTGCTGCTTTGCACGTGTTTCAATAGCCATAACCACAGGAGATATCAGGTACATTTCACCATATTTTAGTTATTTAAAAACTTTGACTCCATGCTTATCTAGAGAGAAAAAACCTCATTTAGAGGCTCCTAAAATAGATGGCTAAGAAAGGTTGAATGTATCACAATGCTGACTAGAGACTGAAATAAGCAAGTTAGAAGCTTAACATTAAACCAGTCAGACTACATGTGTGTTATTAAATAAGTAGTGCCAGGAACTTTTTTGGAGCACCATAGCTCAGTCATCTGTACTGTTAAATGGTAGAACAGTTGTTGGCACAGATTTTGGCCTGTGCATGACTCATGAGTCAGCAAGGTACCTTTTCTGGTTGACATTTTGGATGTGACCAGCCTGTTCTGGTGGTTAAGAGAAGAATAATATGGATGCAAACTGTTCACTACCATTTGGCCTCTGTGCCAGAGAACAGTCCTTGGGATGTTTGTTAGTAGACATGCAGTCTCAGTTTCAGGTGAGATTTGATCCCTTGTAGCCACATTGAGAAGAATTAAACTTTTGCAGGGGAGGAAATCCACCCTCTTTTAACTTTAGAAGCAATCTCACAACTTTTTAAAATGTTTTTTCAGCTTTCCTTCCGTGTAATTGTCACACGCATATTCACTCTAAATGCCTAGCAACAGCAAGATAATGCAATGTTTTTTTGTTAAGTATGCAGTTTACAGATGATGAGGAAGTACTATTTATACATCTCAACTCACCTATGCCTTTTCTTATTAGAAGTAGATGATGAACATTAATTAGATTTAGGGAAAAGTGCGGTAGTCTCAGTGTCCTTGTTCTGCATCTTGTCATGGAATAATTCCACATGAATTTTTTTTATATATATATATCTCAGACTGAGTGAAACTATTGTTAAAATATCACTCCTGATATTTGAATAGTAGGGGGACATGGAGGGATTTAGCATTAAAAAATAAAAATAAAAGGCTAGAGCTAGATGTTCCAGTTGCAAAAAAAAAAAAAAAAAAAAAGTGGACTTAAAGTAGATAATGTCTTTCCCTCAGATCCAGCTTGGTAACAGAGCTAATAATACTGGCAACTCTTGGGAATTAAAATGCATTAAGAGCTCTCTGGCTCTGAAACAGGAAACCTCAGAGAAGAGAAGGGTTCCAAATAGAAAACTACATAGCAAATATTGTTAGCACTGGAGAGTCTAGGCAGGACTTTATTTAGCTTTCTCATATAAATATTGCAAATTGAAAGAAAAGGAAACATATTTTTTTTTTTTTCCCACAGTGTATAAATGTCAGTATTTTATATTTTATTTATAATATATGCACCTTCCACATAGCATACTAACATTCCACCAAAATTAGATACAACTAATTTCTTTCACTAGTCCTTTCTAGGCTGTGCGGTTGAATGTCTCACAGCTCTTCAGTGCAGTTTATTTGCTTCATTCAGCAGTACACATGCTGTTTAGCAGTTGTTACCTGTTCAATGTATGGCATGACTTATGGGGTATACTCATATACTTGATTCTTGTATTTTGTAGTCTGATTATGTTTCACTACATGATCTATGATACTATTTGTTCTCAGATCTTTTTTGTGAATCATTGTGCAAGCAGCAGATTATGACACAAAATCTGTCACGTACTGAGGGATGTATCTGATTTATCAGGTTATATGATTGAGGGGAGGCTGCAGTTCTGTTCCACAGTCCCAGAATGAGTCAGCCCATTTGTATGTAGTGCTCCATGGGATTCACTGGTTATTTAGCTTGGTCTTCTAGATCAAAGTTTAGGAACTGCTACTTTAAATGGTGACATTGCTATATATTCCCAAATAGCAGAGTTACATTTGCAACAAACATTTACTTATGTTTCCTCCTGATTCTAACCCAAAAGGTCTTTTCTGTGCAAATGGTATTCTTCCAAGAGTTCAAAGATCTTCACAACTTTTTTGCCTCGGTCTTCACCAGCAAGTGCTCTAGCCACGCCGCCCAATTCACAGAATCCAAAGGCAGGGACTAGGAGAATGAAGTACTGCCCACTGTAGAAGATCAGGTTCAAGACCATCTAAGGAACCTGAATGTGCACAAGTCCATGGGACCTGATAAGATGCACCCGAGGGTCCTGAGGGAACTGGCAGATAAAGTTGCTAAGCCACTATCTATCATATTTGAAAAGTTGTGGCAGACTAATGAAGTTCCCAGTGACTGGAAAAGAGGAAACATAACCCCCATTTGTAAAAAGGGAAAAAAGGAAGACCCGGGGAACTACAGGCCAGTCAGTCTCACCTCTGTGCCTGGCAAGATCCTCTTGGAAACTATGCTAAGGCACATGGAAAACAGAGAGGTGATTGGTGACAGCCAACATGGCTACACGAAGGGCAAATCGTGCCTGACAAACTTGACGGCCTTCTACGATGGGGTTACAGCGTTGGTGGGTAAGGGAACAGTGACCGTCGTCATCTACCTGGACTTGTACAAAGCATTTGATACTTTCCCGCACAACATCCTTGTCTCTAAAATGGAGTGTTGTGGTTTAACCCCAGCTGGCAACTAAGCACCACACAGCCGCTCGCTCACTCCATCCCCGGTGGGATGGGGGAGAGAATCCGAAGAGTAAAAATGAGAAAACTCATGGGTTGAGATAAAGACAGTTTAATAGGGAAAGCAAAAGCAAAACAAGGAATTCATTCACTCCTTCCCATCGGCAGGCAGGTGTTCAGCCATCTCCAGGAAATCAGGGCTCCATCACACATAAGGGTTCCTTGGGAAGACAAACGCCATCACTCCGAACGTCCCCCTTCCTTCCTCTTCCCCCAGCTTATATACTGAGCATGACGTCATATGGTATGGAATATCCCTTTGGTCAGTTGGGGTCAGCTGTCCTGGCTGTGTCCCCTCCCAACTTCTTGTGCACCCCCAGCCTACTTGCTGGTGGGGTGGTGTGAGAAGCAGAAAAGTCCTCGACTCTGTGTCAGCACTGCTCAGCAATAACTAAAACATCCCTGTGTTATATCAACACTGTTTTCAGCACAAATCCAAAACATAGCCCCATACTAGCTACTATGAAGAAAATTAACTCTATCCCAGCCAAAACCAGCACATGGAGAGACATGGATTTGATGGGTGGACCACTCAGTAGATAAGGAATTGGCTGGATGGTCACACTCAAAGACGAGTGGTGTCCCTCAGGGGTCTGTATCGGGACCAGTATTATTTAACACCTTTGTCAGGGACACGGACAGTGGGATTGAGTGCTCCCTCAGCAAGTTTGTGGATGACACCAAGCTGAGTGGTGCAGTTGATACGCTAGAGGGAAGGGATGCCATCCAGAGGGACATTGACAAGCTTGAGAGGTGGGCCCTTGCGAACCTCATGAAGTTCAACAAGGCCAAGTGCAAGGTCCTGCACCTGGGTCGGGGCAATCCTAAACATGGATCCAGGCTGGGTGATGAGTGGATTGAGAGCAGCCCTGCGGACTCGCAGGTGCTGATCCTGCTAAGGGACTTCAACCACTATGACATCTGCTGGAAAAGTGGCACAGAAAGCTGCAGTCTAGGAGACTCTTGGAGTGCACTGAGGATAACTTTCTAATCCAGGCGATAAAAAGCCTGACCAGAGGAGAAGCATTACTGGACCTGTTGCTCACCAACGCAGAGGAACTTATTGGAGAGGTCAAGATTGGTGGCAGCCTGGGCTGCAGTGATCATGCCCTGGTGGGATTCACAGTCTTGAGGGATATGGACCAGGTGAAGAGTAGAGTCAGGACCCTGAATTTTAGGAGAGCAAACTTTCACTTCTTTAAGGAATTAATGGATGGGACCCGCTGGGAAACTGCCCTCAGGGATAAGGGAGCAGAACATAGCTGGCAGCTCTTTAAGGGCATTATTCTTAGAGCACAAGAGCTCTCAATTCCCATGTGTAAGAAATCAGGCAAGGCAGGCAGGAGACCAGCATGGCTGAGTAAGGACCTCCTGGTCAAACTAAAGTGTAAGAAGGAAATGCACAGGCAATGGAAGCAGGGACATGTATCCTGGGAAGAATATAGAGATGCTGCCCAGATGTGTAGGGATGGGATCAGGAAAGCTAAGGCACAGTTGGAGCTGAATTTGGCGAGGGATGTGAAGAATAATAAAAAGGGCTTCTACAGGCATGTTGGTCAGAAAAGGAAGACAAAAGAAAATGTACCCCCCACCCCAATAAATGAGATAGGGGATCTGGTGACAACCAACATGGAGAAGGCTGAGGTACTCAACAACTTTTTTGCCTCAGTTTTCACTGGCAATTGCTCTTCACAAATCTCTCGAGTCCCTGAACCTCAAGGCAGGGACTGGGGGAATGAAGTCCCTCCCACCATAGGAGAAGACCAAGTTTGAGACCACCTGAGGAACCAGAACATACATAAGTCCATGGGACCCGACAAGATGCATCCCAGGGTCCTGAGGGAGTTGGCTGATGTACTTGCCAAGCCACTCTCCACTGTATTTGGAAACGTTCAAGGACAGGCTAGATGGGGCTCTGAGCAACCTGATCTAGTTGAAGATGTCCCTGCCAATTGCGGGGGGGTGGGGGGTGGGGTGGACTAGATGACCTTTAAAGGTCCCTTCCATCCCAAAGCATTCTATGATTCTATGATTCTGTATTTGAGTGGTGTGGCTGACATGCCTGAGGGATGAGAGGCCATTCAGAGGGACCTGGACAGGCTTGAGAGGTGGGCCCTTGCGAACCTCATGAAGTTCAACAAGGCCAAGTGCAAGGTCTTGCACCTGGGTTGGGGCAATCCCCAGTATCAGTGCAGGCTGGGGGATGAAGGGATTGAGAGCAGCCCTGCGGAGAAGGACTTGGGGGTACTGGTGGATGAAAAGCTGGACATGAGCTAGCAGTGTGCTCTCGCAGCCCAGAAAGCCAACCGTACCCTGGGCTGCATCAAAAGAAGCGTGGCCAGCAGGTCGAGGGAGGGGACTCTGCCCCTCTGCTCTGCTCTGGTGAGACCCCACCTGGAGCCCTGCGTCCAGCTCTGGGGTCCTCAGCACGGGAAGGACATGGACCTGTCGGAGCAGGTCCAGAGGAGGGCCACAAAAATGATCAGAGGGCTGGAGCACCTCTCCTATGAAGAAAGGCTGAGAGAGTTGGGGTTTAGCCTGGAGAAGAGAAAGCTCTGGGGAGACCGTATTGCAGCCTTTCAAAACTTAAAGGGGGCTTATAAGAAAGATGGAGACAGACTTTTTAGTAGGGCTTGTTGTGATAGGACAAGGGGTAATGGTTTTAAACTAAAGAGGGTAGATTCAGACTAGATATAAGGAAGAAATTTTTTTTACGATGAGGGTGGTGAGACACTGGAACAGGTTGCCCAGAGAGGTTGTAGATGCCCCATCCCTGGAAGTGTTCAAGATCAGGTTGGACGGGGCTCTGAGCAACCTGATCTAGTTGAAGATGTCCCTGCTCATTGCAGGGGGGTTGTACTAGATGACCTTTAAAAGTCCCTTCCAACCCAAACCATTCTATGATTGTATGATTCTATATGTGCAATAGTTCATTTCTACAGGGATAGAAATATATAATTTTCAGAAATAAAATGAAATTGGTAAAATGCTGTGAACTCCTTTATAAGAAACAGAACTGAGAATGTGAAAACAATTCCCATGCTGTGTGTATTACAATGCTCTCATTTTTTTTATTTTTCAGCAATGGATACCTTCAGTGAATGAGGCTAGAATACGTTAATTACAGTGTGTACTCAGATCCTTGTGCCATTTCTGTCAATAGGACATTAGCAAAAATGTAAACTGGAGAGCTGCATGTTTTTTTCCTAATGATTCCTATTCAATCAAACATTCATCTCCTATAGAAGTTTTCAGGATCAATAAGCAACGTCTTCCTGCCCGAGGGGGTAAAATGAGACCTATCTTTCACTGCTCCGGTTCTCTTCATGGACTAATTATGTCCACAGAGTACGGAAAACCAGATTTTGGAAAACGTACCAGTGTAGCCGGCTTTGGGGCAGCCCCATTCCCGGGGATAGGCACGGCGGGCCGCGGGCCCGCCCGTCGTCGTCCGGCCCCTCCATCCGCCGGGGCGGTGGTAGGCCCCTGCCGTGCCTCCCGGCGCATTAAGGCAGTCGGCGGGGCTTAGCTGGGAAAGTTTGGCTATGAAGCAGCTGGTGTAGACGGGGATGTAGAAAGCGCAGAGTCTGGCGGAGCTGGTCCGCATCTTGCATTGGATATTCGCTGAAGACAAAGTCAGTGTGGAGGAAGTGCAAGCGCTCATGGAGCCGTACGAGAACAACACCGAGGAGTGGCTGCAGTACGCCAAATTTGACCAGTACAGGTATAACCCTCACGGGGCTCCGCCGTGCGCGCCGTGCCTCTCACCACGCAAACGGGGTAGGCTAAGGGGCTGCCGGAGCAGAACCACGGGGGAAGCCGTCCGGCCGTGGCAGCCCCGCTCTCCCGTCGAGGCTTGGACCGAGCTCCCCCGGCAGGAGCCTCGCGGCGTAGGGGCGTGGCAGGGAGAGGGCGGGGCGGCGGCCAGTGGCAGTGCTCGCGGGCATAGCCGGGCGGGTGTCTGTGCCCCAGCTGCGCTGCAGGATCCGGGCCCGGCGGCGGCTTCACCTGGACTCCCGTCCTGCGGCTGGGCGAGCCGGCCCCCGCCTCGGTTTGGTGCCGCTCCAATCCGCGGGGCTTCAGAGTTTTTCCTGGGATCAGTGATAACCCGCAGAGTAGACAGAAACGTGCTAAAGCAATAAAAATTAAAAAAAACCTCTCAAAAAACCCAAGAAAAATAAACTCGCAGAAGAGAGTATGTGCTTCTCTATGGCCACAGAATTGCCTGCAGTGTCTCAGTGGTACCTCTCTGGCAGCAGCAATCATCTCGTGGCAGAGCTGGCAGTGCAGGATGAGGCCGGGGCCTGCGACCTTGATCCACTGCCTGCCCTGCACCGCGCAGGGAACCTGGGGAAACGGCACCCCCTGGCGCAGGCTTGGCACTTCCTGTAGTGTACTGGTTTTGGCTGGGATGGAGTTAATTTTCTTCATAGCAGCCCATATGGTGCTGTGTTTTGAATTTGTGACCAAAACTCTGTTGACAATACACCAACGATTTAGCTATTACTGAACAGTGCTGTCTGTTTTTCACTCTGCCCCCCAGCGAGTAGACTGGGGGTGGGCAAGAGGCTGGGAGGGGACACAGCTAGGACAGCTGACCTGAATTGACCAAAGGGTTATTCCATATCATATGACATCACGAACAGCAATAAAAGCTGGGGGGGGGGGGTGGGGTGTAGTCTTTCGAAGGCAGTGATTGCTTGGAGAGTGGCTGGGCATTGGTCTGCTTGTGGGAGGTGTGGTGAGTAATTGCCTTTGTATCACTTGTATTATTTTTTTCCTCTCTTTCCTTCACTTATTAAACTGTCTTTATCTCAATCCTCAAACTTTTTGGTTTTGCTCTTCCAATTCTCTCCCTCATCCTGCTGTGGTGGGGAGTAAGTGAGCAGCTGGTGGATGTTTAGTTGCTGGCTGGGGTCAACCCACCACGCTTAAGTATTTCTCAGCGTGCTTTTGCATGAATTGAACTTTTCTTTTTAACCTCTCTATCATGAAAGCATCATTCATGCTGTTGGTTCTGAACTGGAGGAACACACCAAAATGAGTTTTGGGCTTTGGTAGATGTTTGATTCCTATAAAGTAACTTGTGTGTGTACACCATGCTGTTCTGGCTGGTTGTGAGCAGTGTGTTGTCTCTCCTTTGCTCGAGTCCCTTCCTCTGTTGGGCTAGTGCAGGCTGAGGCTTCTTGTTGCTTCTCAGTAGAAAAGAAAAGATCCATTAAGGTTTTAAGTTGTTCCTACTTTGCTAACAGCTAGTTAATTCCTGCTATTGGTGGCTTCCCCATTGTAAATTTAAGTATAAAGACAATGTATTTCAGCACTTCCTTAAAAAAAAACCAAAACAAACCACCTTTTTAATTTCTCTATCATGAAAGCATCATTCTGGCTTGACTTTTTAAAAATCTCCTTTCTTACATTGACTCTTCTCCATTCGGAACAAATCACAAAATTGTAACAGAACACAGGAAACTAAGAATTAGAAAAACAAAGTGTGGCAACATTAGAAGTATTCATGACAGCCTTTCTTTTGGCCAGCCAGACCTGCTCTACAGAAATAACAGCACCTGAAAAGTTCAGTCAAATGCCAACATTGATTGCTTATGTTTTGACATCATAGGAAAAATATGTCTACCTAATACATATACAGATTGTAGATGGAGTAAGAGGCAGCATATAGATATAAATGTAACACTTTGAAAGTAATTTATGAGTGTCCTATGTTGATTAAAATGAGATTAAATGTTCTTATGAGGAAACTAATTTAAAAAAGTCCAGTTGACATCAGCATACCTTCTGTGTGCCCTTGCTTGCAACCTTTAGGTGAGAGTGAGGCTTCTTGTCATAGGCATAAACTTTTGCTTTACTTGGCATTCCTGTGAATAGCCCATGACTAAAGCTAAAAAGGAATCGAAAAGTCCCAGTTGGTTACTTGCACCATAACAGCTAGAAGCACCAGCCCTGGATCAGAAGAGCCTCACTATGGAAAGTAATGTATAAAGCAAAAACCCAGTCCTTTCTACAGGGAGCTTCTCAATAGAATGACACAAGTGACAATTTGGGACAGGCTTGTGGGGGAGTACAAACAAACAAACTTCAAATGTTGTGATACAGGGTGTTTTCAAGCCCTGAGAGCAAATCAGTCTAGAATACACATATGGATAAAACCCCTTTAGAAACAAGCTTATTCTGTGCTACCTTTAAGTTAGTACAAGAAAAAATCTTCTAAACAAATTCTACTATGTTAAACTTTGTTTAGAAGTGGATGCTGGCAATAATTACACCACAGGTATTTTATCCATGCAAGAATGCTGTAGTACAAGATGTAGCATTTTCAAGAAAAATGTAAGAGTAACCATGCATGGTAAGCCTGACATCTTAGTTTTCTTTTTCTGCCTAATACAACGGAGGGCTGTCCAACAGAAAGGAAAGCCAAGAATATATAAAAAGGAGCTGTAGAAGAATGTAACCATGTATCTTTTTTTTTTTTCATTGCAGTCTTCTGTTTCTAATTATAAGCCAGCTGCTGAAATGACTTCATTCAATAACTATTTTGATTTGATCCTGTCTTCCACTCTAGTCTCAGACTCACAGTTCTCAAACTCCAATCATCTATGTAATTGAAAAGCTATATGACTATCAAATATTAATTGTGTCCATTTTTTCTTCACAGAAAAAGTACATTTACAAAAACAGCTTAAAAATTAAATTTCAATTTTTTCCAAGTAAAACTTGGTTTTTAAGACAAAGATTTTTATATGTTGCAAGCTTCCTTCATAACCATGTTTGTATACTTTTGTCTTTCATAGGCATAGCAGTACTGAGTATTCTTAAAAAGCAAACACTTTGTATTTCAGGTATACAAGAAATCTTGTGGACAGTGGAAATGGAAAGTTCAACTTGATGATCTTATGCTGGGGTGAAGGGCATGGCAGGTTTGTATAAAAATAATCAGCCCTACATGAGCTATTAGAAAATGAGGAAACTAAGCAGTATAGAACTCCCTAGTTATTCCTGTGGTATAGCAGTCCTGAATACTTGCTATAGTATTTTTTTGCAAGTTTGTACCTCATAGACTCTTCTAGAGCATTTAAAAAAAATGCTCTGGTCTTCTACCAAATCTAAGTTTCCCTTCTGTCAGTTTTCAATCCCAGAGTAGGCCCTATGGGCATTGAATAGACCCTGTTTGTTCTGAGAGATGTGCCTCACTTTGTTGCAGAAGCAAACTTGGTACAGTTTAAATAGTCTTTATTATCTCATGTTGTTTAAATCCAGTCTCTGTGACAAGATGAGAAAAGTGGGTTTTGGTTAGAACTGTGGGGTGTGATTGGGGAGCCCCTTTTTAGTGGCATTTGGCTTTCTTTAGGTTCAGACATTCTACCTTCTCCCTCGAAACAGGCCACAATGCTCCTGTGGCCTCTTGAATTGTATACGCAGACCCTACACTGGATTTCGTGGTCCTGTAAAAGTGAGGGCAGGATCTGTCCCTTGGAGGGTCTTTGATGAAATGTTGGCTAAAACAAAATATGGAATAACAGAACTTGTAGGTTTTGAATGATTATCCTTGCACATAAATAGAAAATGCAAAGAGTTGTTTTTTTGCTTGGTGGTTTTTTAATTGAGCATGCATATTGAACGTTTACAGTATTCTCTCAAGGATGCTGTGAAGCTATACCCAGAGAGATGTAAGAACCAAGCCCACCATGTCTACTTGTGGGCTTTTTCTGCAAAGACTGTAATTTATGTCAAACTGTTTGAGTTGGATGGGCATTTACTAGGAACTAGACTGAGATCACAACTTGTTTTTGCTTCTTATGAGGATCAAGTTGTTCTTATGGCTTGTGGAAGGAGCATGACAACATGGCATTTGAACTGTTCTATGCCTGAAGCAAGCTCTGCTTTCTTGGCATCTCAGTTTGTAGGAAACTAACATTTGTTTGTTGAAAAAAAAGTAATGTACAAGTACCAAGTTTTTGATTGAAACTCATTAGCACTATACTTCAGGGAGGGCCAAATTTCCCCCCACCCACAATGAGTGGAGAGCTTTCCATTTGTCCTTATCCCACTGATTTTTGTAACAGTTAGGCCTCTATTAAAAAAAAAAACAAACCAAACCCAAACACGCAAACCAAAACTAAATTGCATGTCTAGCCCATATGTCTCTAAGGTAGCAATTAAAACATACTTCTGAGCAAGCAGACAGATCAAGCAAGCAGACAGCTCCTGCTGTTGTTCATGTTTTGCCAAACGAATGAAATTAACAGCTTACTGTTGTTAGTTGTACTTAGTACTATCAGAGTGAGAAGTACAGCATTTTCTTTCTTCAGCAAACTCCTATGCATCCCAGCAGTAAAAAGGCCATGGAAATGAAGCCGAAGTAGCTCATTTCTACCATGTTTAGGGAGGGAACATGGTGGGATCTGCAAATATATTAGGTATATTTGCAAGTCTATACTGGCCTCTGCCTAGGGTCACTGTGAAAAGTATCTATTTGTCCACAACAGTTTTGTGTTCTGAAGAGTTTTTTCTGTTCTCCTTCCTCTGGTTTTCCATTGTATTTGTCTCTGGCAACATCAAGCTGACAGATAACTGACTTTTTTTTTAGTCCTGCTGTATGTAAGCTTATCCCATACATTTCTAATGCAGCAGTTTTAAGTAGACATACCTTAGCTACTGTGAATGTTTGTTTCCAAGATGTCTGTGCATGACAAATGTGCGATAGCATTTCATTCTAGGGCTATTTCCAGATACAATATGCTGTGCCATCTGTCCTGTTTGCTGTATTTAAATTAAATATGTATATCAAACTGAGTTTGGTTATTCTTTTTACTTATATAGCAGCATCCACGATCACAGTGACTCGCACTGCTTTATGAAGATCCTCCAGGGAAATCTAAAGGAGACTCTGTTTGAATGGCCTGAGAAAAAAGGGAATGGTGAAACGACTAAGAAATTGGAATGAGTTTTGAGGGAAAATCAGTGCACCTATATTAATGGTAAGCTCTTCTAATACCTTGTTTGATAGCTACCCATCCATGAGTCTGACTTCTAATAGAAGAGTTCATGTACTCTCTAAGTAGGCTCTTACCTTTAACACTATTGTACTTCAACAATTGTGTGTGAAGCCATTAGAACTTGGCTCTTTAGATTCTGTACAAATCTGTATTTAGATTCAGTAAAACAAAACACTTCCTTTTAACTCACTCTTAAGACATTAAAACAATTGCTTGGTACTTAAAAATGCTAGCCAGCTCCTCTACACCAAGCAGCCTTCAGCACTGTAACTATCTGAAATTGCTTGTTTTGCACCAGGAGGTGCTGGTTGATTATGATCCCAGTAAGAAAGGCACTCGGACTCTGAGATATCATTTAAAATGCTATTTATTAGAGCTAACACTCTAAAGAAAGAGAATAGTAAAGATAAGATTAAGTCCCTTGAGGTGCTGTGATTCCTGAGTGGTTTAGCATCAAACAGCCCTCCAATCCATGCGCAGCATACCATGCAGACCCCATTCATAGAAAAGATTCCTCTGTTTTGGTCATTTGAGCTATCATAGGATTGGTGGGGGTGAACTCTGGAACTCCCTCAGTTCAAGGGGGTCACATCCACAGCATCATATTGGGTTATGGATTAGGCCAGGGTGAGGGGCATGGAGGAAACTTTAGTAGTACTCTACAGCCCTTTGAAGGTATGACACATTAAGTGAAAGTACAAAATTCATAGGACAGGAAATGCAAGAAAGAGCTTGACGTGTCTGCTGATGGAAGGGACATTCCCTCACCTGGGACATGCATTCTCAGGCTTGTTTAGGTTTTCCTCCCTATGAGGTTCTTTCTAATGCAAACAATTACATTCTGTGTATATCTGATCCAAAGCTTTCTTGGTTGTTTAAAACAAATTTGGTATCTAAAACTCTGGGACAGTTTGAATCTCTGCCATGTTTCATACTGGATAAACAGATAAAATAAGTCGAAGGAAAACACTAATAATGTGTTATTTGATTGCCTTACTACTTTAATAATGACCTTTGTGTTTCTATTGTGTGCTGCTTGGTTGCTGTTGTACTTTTAAGGTTAAAACCTACTAAATTTAGTCTATTTGAATCTCCCATTACACAAGCGTACATTTAGGACTTTTCCCCTCACATCCTTTATTTAGATAAACTATGTTAATGACACTTAGGGCTTTCACTTCAAATGTATCAGAGTTAAGAGTGTACTTATGATTCTCAGAGTACCATGCCTACATTGCACAATACAGGTCTTGAATATTATATAACACTAATTCAAGTACATAGGCCTGAGTTGTTTTTACAGCAGAAATCATAAACTTCAATTCAAGGTCTGTCTTGAGTAACTCAAACTCTGCTTCAGTATAGAATGGAAATGGATGTTTTTGTGGATTTGATTCTTCATATCTTATATTTTTATGTACTACCTTGATTTCTACTCCATCATCCCAGAAAATGCCATTAATTCATTAGTAGCCACACAAGACAGTACCTTGTTTTATTACCTGTTCAACTATGCTTACTATTCATTTAAGATTGGAAGTATGACAGTCATTAGTAATTTGTCATATTAGTCAAAAGACCACACAAATGAAAAGACTGTCCTACCTCAAAGTAATAAATTGGAAAGATTAATGAAGCAATGGATGTCTACAGTAGAAGACAACTATATCTCCACTCAAGCCCCAAATACAAGTAGCTAACTCTTAATGTGATTGACCTCAGCCCAATAAGGATAATTAACAATACAAAACCTCTTTCCCTGTAAAATGCTTTGCTGATTTTTAGAAACACAAATCTTCCTGCTTCTAGAACAACAGCATCTCCTAGGAAAGTAGCCTTTCACTCATTTGGGAATGACAGCTAGTAAATTACTGATAGCATGGCTTTCCTTAAGCTGCTTTGGATTTCTATTGGCCTTTATCCCATAGTAGATAATCTATTGACTTACACAAAGTGTTGAAGGTGATAAGGTATTCTGAAGTGCCAGTGTATTTAGGAATCTGTGCTAGAGAAGAGCAGTCAAATTCCCTGTGCTGAGTTATACATTGCCCCTAAAGGGGCAGGTGTGCCTAACTGGCTTGTTTGTGAGTCTCAGCTTAGATGGCACTTTTCCAGGCATTTGAGAAGTCATTAAATCTGTCTATTAATACAACCTTTTGTTTCATGTCCTCACTTGTGTAGACTCCATTGGCCTGCACCGTGTGGAGAACATAAGCCACATGGAGTCTGCTGTTAGCCTGCATTTGTACAGCCCATCCTTTGACAGCTGTAACACCTTTGATCAAAGGACTGGATACAAGCACAAAGTTAAGATGACATTCTATAGCCAGTTTGGAGAAGGGACTCTATGTGTAAGTATGAGATAACACATTCCCTGCCAGGCCTTTGACACCAAGCCTTGTGTAGGGACAGGACAGAGGGATTGCACTTGTCTGTGCAAATCACAGCATAACCAGCCGGTCAAAAGAGGTGATTATCCCGCTGTATTCAGTGTTGGTGCGGCCTCACCTTGAGTATTGTGTGCAGTTCTGGGCCCCACAATTTAAAAAGGATGTGAAGGTCCTTGAATGCGTCCAGAGGAGGGCAACAAAGCTGGTGAAAGGGCTGGAAGGCATGAGAAGCATCTGAGGACACTGGGTTTGTCTAGTTTGGAGAAAAGGAGGCTGGGGGGCACTCTCATTGCTCTCTACAGCTTCCTGAGGAGGGGAAGTGGAGAGGGAGGTGCTGATCTCTTCTCCCTGGTATCCAGTGACAGGACGCCTGGGAATGGTTCAAAGCTGCTCCAGGGGAGGTTCAGACTTGACATTAGGAAGCATTTCCTTACCGAGAGGGTGGTCAAACCCTGGAACAGGCTTCCTAGAGAGGTGGTCGATGCCTCATGCTTGCCAGTGTTTAAGAGGCATTTGGACAATGCCCTTAACATGCTGTAACTTCTGGTCAGCCCTGAAGTGGTCAGGCAGTTGGACTAGATGATCGTTGTAGGTCCCTTCCAACTGGAATTATTCTATTCTATTCTAAGAGTATTAGAATGTTAAACCCAAAATAAGTTCAATAATCTTTTAGAGAGTCATATGAAGAGTTTTTGCTTCCTACTGGACAATCTATCTAAACAGGTGGAGACTCAGTTTTAGATAGTATTCAGCATAGTTCTTCCTTGACAACATATCTTTGTCTCTTTTTCTCTCTTATGACAGAATATTTGCAGGAGGAATTCTGAGTTCCAGCCTATCTCAATCATACATGCATAGCTAGATAATTTTGTGTATGTGTGTGTGTGTTTTTTACCTTATGTAGAAAGTTAGATAGTTCTCAGTCAAAAGCTAGAAAAAAACAAAGATTCATTTTACTGTTAGATTAGTTTGACATCGAGTTTGTAAATATATGGTGTCACTTTCTGTCTGTGAAAGATTAAAAATCTGTCAAACAGCAAACATTTCTTGCATGGGCTAATGAACCATGGCGATACATGTAACAGGAATGCACGTGGAAGCAGGCACAAAAAGACTGAAGAAAGCTGCAAAGTAAAGGAAAATCAGGTGTATGTATTTCTTCTTTGCATATAGCTGAGACAAGTTTCTCTTGAGGTAGTTAGCAGAGACAATTTTTTTACCATTATTAGAGGCTGTAGATATGGATGTAATTACAGGCAGATAAAAATGAGATCTTATGATTGGAATAACATTTCCTTTTGTTTGAGTAGTAAAACAGAAAAAGCTGTTTCAACATGCAGTCCTCCCTACTAATGATTTTGATAGGTGTTTTCTTAAAATTCCTTAGTCTGTGTGGTCATCATACCTTTCTAGAAATCTAATTGCATATTACAGTTAAAAATTCCACTTCACCATCACAGAATCATTTAGGTTGGAAAAGACCCAATCATCGAGTCCAACCGTAAACCTAACGCTGCCAAGTCCACCACTAAACCATGTCCCTAAGTGACATGTCTACACATCTTTTCATCATTTAATTTTCACTTAAAGTACATTCCACAGCGTGCTTTATCAAAAAGCATGTTATCTTGCTGCTCAGACTCATCTAACATAGTATAGCTTCAACATTTTAATTACCTCAGCTTTAAAAATCTTTACTTGGGGCTTTGATAGATTTTTACATAGAAACCAGCTCTTGATATCCAGCTAATATCAATTCTTATTTACTTACCAGTACAATGGTCAATTTTTTATAGATAAAAAATGACTGAAATAAGCAGTTCAGGTGATAATACAAAGTCATCTTCATTTTCACTGTCCTTCATACTTGAAGAACTGGCCCTGAACAACTTTGGCACCTGTAAAACACTCAAAGGGCAATAAAGTATACTTACTACTGACACAGTTTCAGCATTATGTGATTTGTGCTAAGTCATGCTGTGGAGGAAAAAAATCACCAGACCTTAAAAGCACTTGAATGTATCCTTTCTTTTAAAGTTCATTGCATTTTCTAACCTCTGTTGTCATGTTTTCAAAACTGCAATGAACAAGAAAAGAAATTAGTTTGTTTGTTTCTAAAAAGTCAGCGCGCTACTGTCTATGCTCATAATAGTTGAATAAATAAAAACCAAAACACATCCAAACAAAACACCACAAGAAAACAATGCAACATTTAAATAAATGTTTGGGATAAACCCCAAATTTAGCTTCACCCAAAATTAAGCATTTACTTTATTTCCACGTGTACAGCCTCACAGAGGAAGAGGTGCAGAGCTGCTGCAGTACAAGGAGTAGATCCTTAATAGGAATCAGAAGAAAAGAGATTATGGGGAAAATTCTGGTCTCCGTTACCTTCTCAAATATGCCATGTACACTGTTGCTGAATCACAAGTCTGTCTTATTGACAACAAGAATTTGTGAGTCTGTACTCATAAAAGCATAGTATTTTGATTTTCAACATTTATTTTTTAAAATATATTTGCAAGTAAGTTCAAATTAATTAGAATGTGGGGTTTTTAATGTCATTTTCCATGTGTTTTTCCTTTTTTTAAGGCAAATTAGTGAAATAAACATGATTTGAAAAGTTACAAAACATGTTTACATTACATAAATATGCTTCTACACTGCCACAACAAAGCTCAAGATATCCCCAGAGCAGTGAACCATTGCAGGGTTCAATTTTTTCACAATTTCTGCCGAATTTGCATGTTCACAATTTCAGACACAATGTCCTTTCTTTAGCTGCCTTCCATTGTTTCTGTAATACACAAGAGGGAGCTATTGTTTGCAGCAGCTTTCCAGTGCTCAGTTTTTGTTGAAAGTATACTCTGTGCTTAAGCTTTCCTTAGTATCAAATTTGCTCTTTCAATTGACTGATAAACGTATGTCGCAAAGTTAAAAAAACACTGACAGTCTTGGTCATACATAATGTAGGCATAGATCTAAGAAATGTGTTACAACACCAGTGTGAAATGCCTCAGACTTAAACACTGGTCAGGCTTCCAGTTGGTCAGTGAAATCCATGTATCACTTTAGGTACCAGGACTCCCTGTATAGCGTGTAGGGATCTCCAAGAGTGAGATTCACAAAAACAGCAGCATTCTGAGCAGAGAGCTGCAAAAGCTACTCAATAGGAAATGAAGAAAAAGATCATCCAGGACAAACATGGCTTGCTCTTGGCAACAGAAAGGAATTAATCTCCAGTTAACATTCACAACTCTCAGTCCTCTCCAGGGGGTAGGTACATACACCAGCCTTTTTTCACAGTGTGTAGTGCTAGGATGAGGTGGTGGTGACTGTCCCCGCTAATTCAATGTCTTCAGGATTGGAAGGCTCAGGTAAGAAAGGCACATTCAAGTCTCTTCTCTGACTGAGGCTAGACTTCAATTGATTTTGTGAAAGGGAGAGACCTGGGGAAGGTCTAAAAAAAAAAAACCTCAGAAAAAGACAGAGAATGAAAACTTGACTGCGGTGAAGTAGATACGAATAGTAAAGGATAAACTGACCAGATTTTATGTAAAGAATCTAAAGCTTAGGTATACTTTCTGCATTACTGTGGTGGGTTGACTCCCCTCTCCTGGGGGATGGGGAGAAAAAATAGAAGGAAAGTGAAAAGACTCGTGGATCAAGATAATGACAACTTAATAAGAAAAGCAAAAGCTGCGCACAGAAACAAAGCAAAAAGAGGTATTCATTCCCTACTTCCCATCGGCAGGCAGATGTCTAGCCACTTCCTGGGAAGCAGGGCCTCAGCACACGTAATGGTTGCTTGGGAAGACAAACACCATAACCACGAATGTCCCCCCTTCCTCCTCCTTTCCCCTGGTTTTTATTCCTGAGTGCGATGTCATAGGGTATGGAATATCCCTTTGGTCAGTTGGAGCCAGCTGTCCTGGCTGTGTCCCCTCCCCACCTTCTTGCCCAACCCCAGCCTACTGACTTTTTGGGGGGGAAGAGAGAAAACCTTGATGCTGTGCAAGCACTGCTCAGCAATAGCCAAAACACTTGTGTGTTATTAACACTGCTTTAGCCACAAATGCAAAGCACAGCACCATACAGGCTGCTATGAAGAAAGTTAACTTCATAACTTCATCCCAGCCAGACCCAGTACAAGTGCTCTTCTCAATGAATTGCATTTCGGTTTGTTTTGATCTGTTTTTTCCCCCAGTCAGGGCCTAATTCTGGCAATGCCATTACATTTACCTAATGAAAGACAGACATGTTCTTTAATATGTGCAGTTTTATCTGCTGAAATTTAAAATACTTAGGACATGATATAAAACTCTTTAAAAAAACTAGTCTGCTCTTTGCAACTATATATAGTTGGTCTAATAAAATATATCATTTTCTCTACAAAAATTGTTTCGATTAAAGCATTTTAAGCAATATTGTGGCTATGTAATGGACAGGTTTTAAAAGACCAGCACCTTTATACAAAAATTATTATATATTTTTTTTTCATTTCTGTCAGATACATTTAAGTCAAATGTAACATTTCCTGCCTAAATTGTTCTACCAAAAAGCATCACATTTCAAGTCACACTTCAACCTTGCAACTTACTGGAAGTAAAGCAAGATAAGTACTCAGACTTTTTGAAATCAAAACTTTGAAACATAAACACTTGCTTTGAGAGAGAGCAGGCAGATTGGCTGTTGTCTGCATTCTTGAGCAACGACAAAAAATTGTATTTGGATAGAAAAGAAATCTTAAACCCAGCTTTGGGGACCAAGCTAGGACATCTGGCAGGGCTTGATAGGGTTCCCCTTTAGCACTCTTCCATGTGTTGGGAAACATAACCACTTACAAGGGGAGAAAAGACAGATTTTTGTTGGTCAGTCATAGAGGTTCAAAGACTGTTTTGCTTTCCTTAGATACAGAACACTCTCACTTTTAACTGAGGTCAGAAACTCAGTGCTCAGGACTTCTAAGGAGTAATGAAAATTATTTCTTTGAAGTGTGTCGCGTTAAATGATTACACCTTTACCAAACAGCTGAAATAAAGTTTAACCTTCACAAGTTTGAAAGGTCTTTGAGAAAGTAAACTTGCATTCATAATTACATTTTTAAAGGGAAAATGAATATGGAAAAATGTTGAACAAAATTCACATGAGAATTCAATATTTGCTTGTTTCCTTTTCATTTTAATGTTTATTGACTATTACGTGTGTAAGATAACAAGTGAAACTAGATATTTTGACTTGGACTATTTTCCTCCTCTTGATTGGTAATCAACTGGCAATGTTTGTACCTTTTGTGGGAAATTGGATCTGGCTTACAGAAGAGAGTTAAATGTTAATCATTGGGTCTCTTTCATGAATTCCTGTAAATGGAATTCCAGTAAGGGGAAAAGCGGTAGCTAGTCTGGGCCATCCAACTGTCTGACATGACTTCATGCTACAAAAATGTTATGGTTTCAATGAGTGTTTCTGGAAAGCTCACTGGAAATTCAAGCTTTCTTCTGCTTACCAGATCTCAAAAGGACCTAGGAAGTCAGAGAACTGTAAGTTAAAATACAAAGATATTAGTGTAAAGTATACTTGTATATCTTTCATTAGTAAGAAGATGATCTACCTAACTAAAGCTCATTCAGTGCTTTCCATTTGTCTTCATTTTTTCTGCAAATAAAACACTCGGGTAAATCCCTAGTGGCTTCTGGCTATACTGGAGTCTTAATTAACTAATTCTGCAGTAAATATATAAACAAGTTATAAAGGCTTAATAATTAAAACAGTATGTAGCTTACCTACCAAGGACTTGCCCAGGAAAGTGATTGTTTACACAGTTTAAGTATGAACTATAAGAATACAGATATGAAAGTTCACTGAGAAAAAAAAAAAACCTGTTTTTTGTCTTCTGTCACAGTACATCAGAAGTTCTTGCTATCAGGAATTTTACTAGGGTAGGTGATTTCTCTTTGCAACCTGTCTTTCAAAGTGGAGTTCCAGTTTCTGTCAGAATGAAGTACAGCAGGCTATCTCTGAGAGAAAAGATAGCATAAAGGAGAAAGTACTCCTCAGTTGTCTTTCTGCCATGTACTTGCCCATGGTCACACAGAGAAATATTCAGAGCTTGGGTGACAGGTGATGACAACTTCTAACTAACAGACAGGAGGAATTGTCTACCATTGTCACTAAGAAAATAGGAGAGAAATGCACTTAGAACAGCTACACAAAATGCTTCACAAACATGTTAGAGTGATATGAGCGTGTCAGAAATCTTAATCCTAAAAAGTTCCTCAATTTGTAGACTTGCACAAAGACATTATGGACACAGTCTTCTGGAAGTGGAAAGGAGAGGAGAAGTGGAAAAGGATCAGGAAAACCCACAAAATTATTTGGACTCTTGCATGTCCACAAAAAGATGAGTAACATGCCGACTAGTTTAGAGCACAGAGCAATCTTGGATTTCATATGATGAAATTGTGGTTGTGCCAGAAGATAAGCCATAGAATCATGTGTTCCCTTTTGAGAAAGAAAAGGGACAAGGCAAAATATGATGACAAGGACTTCTGCAGCAAGTTTATATGTGCACACCGTTTTTTAAAAATTTTTTTCACCCACCTGTGTAGAAAGAGAATAAGGATTAATAGGAAAGAGGTACAAGAATACAATTTCTCTTTGATTTGTTACATAACTAGTCCACATAAAGAAACTAGGAATGATTTTATGTGCCTCTAAATCTAAAGCCTAATCTGATGGAAGTCTCAGAGAATATGCTAGTATGAGACTGATAATGAAGATTGTTTGCCCAGAACACATTCCTTCAGAAAATCATTCTCTTTACTACAAATTGGCTCAGACAACAAATCTTCAAAAAAGAACTGTACCACAAAAGCACAGAGCTTTCTCAGTGCAGATTGCTCATGACTTCGGGCTGGAAGCCTCGTGTCAAAACAGAACAAAAGCCTGTCTGCTTAAGAGGAGTTTCTTTCCAATAATCTCTGTTCCACAACGACAAAGTTCTGCCAGCCACATGAGGCACAGGAAGAGGAAGAAGAGAGCTCAAGAGGCAATTTGGCCTTGTACCTATTCCAGCTTCAGTCATTCTTTTTGAACAAAATTCAGCTGTCATCCATGTGGAACACAAACACCTGGGAGGAAGTACAGAAACACCAGGTATTAGAGGTAGTATTGCAACCAGTGACTGCTGCGTTCTTTGTCAAGTCCTGCTGTTTTGCTAGATGAAAACAGTAATGCAAATCCTATCATAAAAAATAATGTATTAGGATGAATGAGGATATCCAGCAGGTGACTGAGACACAAGTTTTCTTTGAAACAAAGAAACAACAGGGTCAATACCATATTTTTATGAATTTGTTGTTGTTGCATTGCTTCACTGTCTCTCAGGCACAAGGAAATAAAACATTGAATGGACAATAAAACCTGTTCACTTTCTTCCCCTTAAGGTTACTGTTCCAGATCCATAGTTTTTGTTTCAATATCCCATCATTTCTCTAGTAATCATCTCATCTGCCCCTTGAAAAGGTATCTTCCCAGTACTTCCTTCTATAAGCCACCTAAACTTCAATTGCTTATCTTTTGTCTTTGTAAGGAATACCGTAAGATCCATGGGACCTAACACAATGATGTAAAATGGGTAGATATCAGTAGGTTAATAGATAACCCAGGGACTATACCAGTACTGACTATGAAACCAAAGACATCTCCATGGTTATGTTTTGAATTACATGTTGAATTCTTTGATGGTGGCTGGTACTTAATCACAGACTCGAGAATCAGAGAGTCTGTTTCAGGCACGGTCAGTAACTTCAGCCTCTCTGGTTAGTAAAGGAAGCAAAACGACCACGGACTAATTGTGCAGTCCTCCAAGGTTAGTTCTGACCCGTGTAGCTTATATGAATCTTTATTCAGTAATTAGATCTCAACTCTTTGACTCTTGTGGGTACTTTATATAGTATTTCTTCAGGGATGGATGAGCACTGAAGCAGGGATAGCCAAACTCTTCTAAGCTACGGTATCCTCTATAAAACATGGGTAATATCTTCTTATCTTGGAAGGAGTACTGAGAAGAAATACATTAAGTATTCTAAGGTGCTGAGCTACTCTAGTAATAAGGCCCACGTTAAGAACATGAAGTAGATGGTCAGACTCTCTGCCCTTGCAAAAGAAATCTCTTCTCTTTTTAGGCAACAGCAGTGCCACAAGAGAACAACTGAGAAGCACCAGCATGTGTTTGCTTAAGACCTACTGAATGTTTAACCAGGGACAGAAGACTTATATAGCTAAGGCCAACAACCAGCTATATATTTCTATACCTTGTATGTGGAACTAGAGTAGGACAGCTTCCAGGCAACCTGCAGTTATCATGAATGAATGCTGATTATGGGACACTAAGCCAACTAGTGCCATAAACTACTTCAGAGGTTAGACACCTTTTCTTAGGCTACTGTCAAGTCAGAATTAAGTAGCTTGTTTTCTGATTCTAGTCTCCTTTTAATTCCACTTTTGATACCATACTGAGAATATAAAAGATCGGTTTCTTAAACACCATCCGACACTATTTAAGAGGCCTACGTGTATGTATGCTCTGAGTGTAATTAATAATTATATAAACTTTTAAGCTTCCAGTCACCTGTATGTATGGATAGTACATTAGATACTACTAACAGCAGCGCTTTTTTATCAAGTCTTTTAGGTTTTAATGCTCTAGGCCATTTTGATAGTTTTGTGCATTTTTTACTTTTTATTTTTTACAATTTCATTTGTCAGATCTTGCTTTGAATAGGAACAACAAAGTGTTTCATGTACAATGATTTTCAAAATTGATTGGGCAAAGATTTGGTTTTTTTAATAAGACTAGTTGTACTTAATACAGCTAATGTTCAGTTTCCAGAGTATTCTGTATAGCTACTGAAGTCTTTTCAGGTAACTGAAATAAAACTGGATTTGTGCACAGATTTCAGAAGTTTTCAGCCTTTTTCTCCTGATAACTGAAGTCATCACTCGACTAATTTCCACATTATTCATGAACATCGACATCTAATTAAAGATATATAAATCAGTAACGTTGTCTTCACTGAGGTAATCCTAGTCATTTAGTGTAACAAGTACATAAGGACAAAAGTAGATTATGTGTAGCAAGTCTCTTAGTCTCTTAAGTGACTGCTCATTACTTGAGCAGCAATTTAAGTTTTAACAGCATCCTTTTTAGATGAAGCACATATTTCTCTCTTATTGACAAGTCCAGAAAAAAATATTTACTTTCTGAGGACATGTTTTCTGGGAGGCTCTGTCAAATTTTCAAAACAATGCTTAAGCAGTGTAACAAATTTTAATGAACCTATGACTTTGGGCTGCAACAATTACCCTTTGAGAGACAGTGGGAAGGCAGGAGGTGCTTTGGAACAATTCGGGGGGGGCAGGGAAGGAGAAGAAAAAGAGAAAGGAAAAGATAAAGCTGGACTAAAGACAAAAGAACAGGGAGAAGCATCAGCAGTAAAATGGAGAATGTCTGCACGAGGTGGACCTGGATGGTGTTACGAAGAGGGACCAAAGGAACACGTGGCCCAAACTGGAAGGGAAAGAAACATTAGGAGCAATGCCACTGCACACATACAGAAGCCTCTGTGTTTTTCCTGGGTTCTAGTATACCCCAAAGTTCAACATGTTTCTTTCTGATTCACTGTGAACCAATTCCTGAAAAATCTTGTCAAACCAGATGTTGGGTTTGAGCATCTTAATATGACAGGGCTCAAGTTGTGAGAGTATCACAAAACCACAGAGTGACTGAGGCTGGCAGGTGCCCCTGGAGATTGTCTAGTCCAACCCCCTGTTGCTCAGAGCAGGGTCACCTAGAGCAGGTTGCTCAGGACTGTGTCCAGTCGGGTTTTGAATATCTCCAAGGGTGAGATATTTGTCACAACCTCTCTGAGCAACTTGTTCCAGTGTTTGAAAACCTTACAGTAAAAAGTTTTTTCTTCTGTTTAAATGGAATTTTTTGTATTTCAGTTTGTGCTCATCGCCTCTTGTCTTCCTCCCCCTTCTCACAGGAAATTAGTGGTTTCACTTAACTAATTTAACACAGAGCATATTTATCATTCTTTTGCTTGCTAGCTAAAATTTAAAGGACAAACCCAACAGCTTCTTATAGAGCACAGGTTCAGTCAGGTCAGGGGCACTGGAAAGCTCAGAGAGACAGCCAAGAAGCACAGTAGCAATTAGCTGCATTGAGGCCCATTGCTATAAAGACTTTGCTAGTACTCCAGCTAGTCATACATGTGCCTAGCAAGTGAGGCAGAGGAAATATTAGCAGAAAGTATAGCAACCATCTACCCAAGTTGGCCCAAACACTGTTTAGCAATGGTAGACATGGTATTATACATTGCATAGAATAATACAGGAATTCCGGTGTTTCAGAATAAGGTACTTATCAGGTACTTAGGCCCACCATATCAGAAACATAAGGGGGTAGCATATCCAACATAAGGGACACTGATACAAGAAACCTCAAGAGAAATGATCAATTTGGTCCACAGTCCTTAGAACATATGCCACAGCTGCCGCCTTTGTTACTTCCTAAGCACTAGCCATGCATGGTGTGCTCTGTAAGGCACAAGTATGAAGCTAATACCTACCTAGAGCAATATTTAATCATTAAATATCAAGTGATATAATGAAAAATACTCACCTTTTCATTTACACAAATATGTTCACATAACCTCTACTGGCTTAAAACATAGAAACCAGTAACAGAAAAATAGCATTTGCAATTATTATGGCTGAACAGCCAATGTATTAAACCCTCCAACATATGAAAGTACACGAGCTTCAAAGCAAAGCTAACTGATCAAGTAGCAATATGCTGCAAGCTGATAATTAGTTTTTGTTGAGCTTTAAACAGGTGTTTAGTGTTTCAGATGCTTTCATCTGGGAAGGTGTTATTGAGCAGTGTCTTTATAAAATTGAAGACAGGTACTTTAACAATTACTTGGGTTACAACTCAGACCCTTGGGGAGGGAAGGACAGATAGGGAAGAGAGATGGGAAAACGCACGCACACACAGAGAAAGAAAGAAAGAAAGAAAGGGAGACATAGACAGAGAGAGAGGCAGAAAGACAGAAACTGAGAGAGAGCGAGAGTGAGACAGACAGACAGACAGAGAGATTGAGAGAGGCAGAGAAAGACAGATACAGACACCAAAGACAGAGCAACACAGAGAGAGACGGAGACCATGACAGAGAGACACATAGATGGAGGCAGACAGAGAGAGGGACAGAGAGACAGAGCAACAGAGAGAGGGGGGCAGAGAGAGGCGGGGGGGGGGGCGGGAGAGAGAGAGTGCACAACAAACAGCGACAGCATGAGACAGAGAGAGAACAAGGGGGGGGGGGGGATATGGAGAGACAGAGAGACCAAAACAGATGCAGAGAGGGACAGAGAGAAAGACACAGAGAGACACAGAGAGAGAGAGGGCAGACAGAGGGAGGGAGAGAGGGAGGGGGAGAGGTGCAGAGAGGCGCAGAAACGGGGGGAGAGAGAGAAACAGAGCCAGCGGGAGGGAGAGGAGGAGAGGGAGAGGGAGTGTGTGTAAGCTACTAAATCATTTGGGTTGGCCACAGCAGGAGGAACTCGGTCTAAATATGATTTGGTGAGTTATCTAAGGTTTCAGTGAAGTAGCTGCAACAGAAAGATGCATGGAGGTAAAGTAATGCCAGGAATGGGGTGAAGTGCAATATTTACATGACTTCAGCAAATTGCAGATTTTTTTTGTTTGTTCTGGAGAGTCATTATTAGAAACTTTGCAAGAAGAGAAGCTGCTTATTAAAGAGATGTTTTACGTGGGGAGGCTCTGTAGCAAAGAGTGCATATATAACAAAAAGGTTGACAACAGGGACTTCTTTGGGAACGGAAATTCCATCCCTGTCTGTGTAGCTGTTGCTTATGAGGACTATGTTCACAGAAGTTTGGGAAATGTTGTGGGGGGTTTCCATCTATGTGAAACAAGCAGGTGAGCAGCACTCGCTCTCTCTCTCTCTCTCTCCCCCTCTCTCCATGCCAAGGATTGGGAGCCCTGAAGCCTCTAACAGGAATTGTTGCTGGGAGGGGTTCCCTTGCTGGGTAAACACAGTTTGTTAATGTTCTTGTGCATAATTAAGTCTAGAGTTATTTTCTTTCCAACTTACTACAGAATCTCTGTGTAAACAAATCAGTTCCTTTTTTTTAATTTTTAAATTTAAGCCCGAATGACACTTATTTAAGTCTCTTGATATTTGAGTGCTATTCATCTTCCTGCGTTGACACACAGAGGAACACAGCAGAATTGAAATCCACTCTATGTGTAACTTTGTTTCCATTACAAAAGTCTCTTCCTAAACCGCAAAGATATAAGATGTGCTATTCACTAGCTAATCCTCATAGTTATGTTTCACACCCCTCTCATGCTTAAGAGAAACTTAGGTTGCAAGAATATAGCCCTTCCAAGGTTAAAAAGGTAACCTGCCTACAGTGACTGTTTGTGAAGACAAGTAGACCAATGTGAAACTCGGTACTTTTCAATTACGCTATATTCTGCTCCTTCCAGTTTAGCTCATGAAAGCCTTTGCTATCCTTGAATGCCAGAGAGTCTGTCTCAGGCACGGTCAGTAGCTTCAGCCTCTCTGGTTAGTAGAGGAAGCAAAACGACCACGGACTAATTGTGCAGTCCTCCAAGGTTAGTTCTGACCCGTGTAGCTTATATGAATCTTTATTCAGTAATTAGATCTCAACTCTTTGACTCTTGTGGGTACTTTATATAGTATTTCTTCAGGGATGGATGAGCACTGAAGCAGGGATAGCCAAACTCTTCTAAGCTAATCACTCATTCTTGCATGCTACACAAGAAATGCTTGTAGCAAACACTACACATCAAGGTTATCCCACCAGATCTCCAGCCAACACGGGCTTTATACCCCCAGCAGTAGGTGTGTCATGTTATAAGGGGCGGAGACAAGGGAGGGCCGACCCTTAACTCTTTCCGTACAGCACGTGATCTTCCGGTCGCCAGCCCTTATCTTTACTACATTTCCCCTCCCTTAGCTCCAGTAGTTCTGGATCTTGCTGGGGAAGCTACGTGTAAAATAATCGATATATGGTAAGACTTATACAGACACGCATCCGTTACGTTCATAGATTTTGCCCAGTCCAGCCAGTAGTTCGTCGCGGCTCCCTCATTACTCCCCCACACCATCAGGATGCATAGGGAAATGGTAACCTGTCAAGATAAGACTCAATAGATTGATTAATGTCTATACGGTCGAATATTTCGACTGGGTACCCATTCTAGCGTCCCTTTCTCGGTTTGCACACACGCATACCCACGTCCCAAGCAACGGAGGGAATAAGGCCCCCCCCATTCACGGGTTTGCAGGTCCCGTACTTGAACCAAAGGGTAAGGCCCTTCGTTCTCATCGAGCCGGAAATGTGCCTGGGTTGCAGTCTGGGTTTTATAGGTGTTCCCTCGAATGGTATGATTTAAGGTAATTAGTGCCGTCGTCAACAGACGCTGTGCCCGAAATAAGGGAGGGTCAAGGGGAGGGGGAACCCCTGTTCCTGGGCTTATCTTTTCCCCCTCCCTAAGTCGGTCGAGTAACCCTTTTAATGTGCGGTGCGCGCGTTCTACAATGCTTTGGCCCGTACTGTTGTAGGGAATGCCATGACTCAACTGAATATCCCAGCGCGCGCAAAAGTCCTTTGTCTTCTTGCTGACATATGCCGCTCCATTATCTGTTTTAATTTTTTGTGGGATGCCAAGTTGCGCCATACAGTCCTGCCAATGTAAAATAACTGCGAGAGCATTTTGTTTAGCATGCATAGTCGCTAAAATAACTCCACTGCAGGTATCAACTGTGACATGCAGATACTTACGTGGATTAAAGGGTTCATAAATCGTAACATCAGACTGCCATATTTGGTTGGGCTGCAACCCTCGAGGGTTTACCCCTGCCTCCCAGAGGGGACCTTTGGAACACACAGGACAAGCAGCAATCACAGAGCGAGCATCTTGCAACGTAATGCCAGCGAGCCTAGCTAAACCGCGAGCTCCGCAGTGGAGGAGCTCATGCAGGCGGAAAGCTCGCCTTAGGTTAGAAGTTTCTTCAACCGCCAGTACGCTCTTTGCTAAGCTGTCCGCTGCTTCATTCCCAGCAGAAAGAAAACTCGGTATGGAACTATGACTATTAACATGGATAGGACAGACAGGAGCGGTTCTCATTTGCAGTGCGGTGAGCAACATTCCGGCAATCTCTGACGTTGCCCCAAGTGCCCATCGGCACTTCTTCAGTAACTTATATACATAGCAAGAGTCTGTGATTAGATCCAAGGCCTCTTCGGGCCATTGAGTGAGAGCCATCCATACCGCTTTGGCCTCAAGATACTGTACGGATTGCCCTTGATCTTGATAACTAATGTGGGTCCACTGACCATCCTCCTGCCATGTAACGACAGCTTTCCCAGTAATCGATGACGCGTCGGTAAAAACTGTGCGGCCTCCGGTGGGTTGTTCAACTATGGCACTAGCTGGCAAAAAATGGAGTACCTGGATTATCTCCCCACAGGGGTGTGGTCTTAGACCTTCAATACGACCCGTAAATTCAGCTATCGCCGCTTGCAGGAGCCCCACTTGTGGAAGTACCAACTCCCACTGTGCCAAAGAACAGGGCAATGCGATGACCTCCGGGTCCTTCCCTGTTAAGTGTTGAGTTTGCCTCCGACAGCGGAGAATAAGCTGGGATAATAATGTTGGCCAAGAAATTAAAGCCGTCTTTGGTTTGCCTTGATACAACCAAGCAAAAGGCCAGCCTTTTTCACCATTATTTTGAATTAGTAAACCATGGCCAGCGGTATCGGTCATGTAAATCAGGGCAGTGACCGGTTGTTCAGGTGTAAATCGAGCGAGACCCCAATGCTGGGCCCGCTCCATAATTGTCCTAAGAATCTCCTGATGGTTTCTTGAAAGAGTCCTTGGAGCTAGGGGGGAATCTCCTCCTTTCAGGAGTTGATATAAGGTAGTCATTTCTGCCTCAGATATTGGAATAAAGTTTCTAAGCCACAATAGTTGTCCAATTAATTTTTGTGCCTCATGGAGTGTTGTCACTGTAGTCCGAATTTCAAATGATTGTGCTGTCACGCTTCGTGGCCTCAGTTGAGTACCTAAATACTTTACTGCACGCCCTACCTGTGTTTTCCGAGGCTCAATGTGTAACCCATGTCGCTCCAAACTGACTATCAATCAGCTGCACGCGTGCCTTTTCCAGTAACTCCTCTTGGTTGGACGCCAATAACACGTCATCCATGTAATGGAAAATGATGACCGTAGGGAAATTTTCTCGAATAGGGCGTATCGCAGCAGCTACAGCAATTTGACACAAGACTGGTGAGTTTTTCATGCCCTGGGGTAACACTTTCCATTGATATCTGGCGCACGGGTGTTGATTGTTAGGCTCAGGAACAGTAAAGGCAAAGCGTACTCTATCTTCTTCATGCAAGGGAACACTAAAAAAGCAATCTCTAATATCTATAACCACTATTTGATAGTCAGGTGGAATCATGGCCGGAGAAGGGAGGCCCGCTTGTAGCGGGCCCATGTCTTGTATACATGCATTAACTGCGCGTAGATCATGTAGCAGTCGCCACGCTCCCGATTTTTTCTTTATCACGAAAATGGGGGTGTTCCAGGGACTTGTAGAGGGTTCGATGTGTCCTGCGTCAAGTTCTCGTTGTACCAATTGTCGAACAGCCGCCCTCTTTTCCTCTGTCAATGGCCACTGCTCTACCCACACTGGTTTATCTGTCAACCAGGTGAGTTTTAATGGGCGGACACAGGCAGTGGCCATTATGATAAATTTGTACGCAGCACTATATTCATCTTCTGCAAGCAACATCGTCCCAAGATGACAATGGGTAACTCAGCAATGACGGGGTTACACCATGCTACCCTAGCTTGTCCGGATTCCGGATCCTTCAACATAATTTGCATTGGGTTCCTGCTTTGATGCGAGGTCTGCATGCCTCCCACGCCTTGCAGCGAACCTCTCGGTTCGAGTGGCCAATCATCTGGCCATAGATGTGATGGGATTACTGTAACATCCGCTCCTGTATCTAAAAGGGCTCTTAACACGAGGCGTGGTGTTCCCCCCAACTCTGGGAGCCATGGGGTAACTATAATATCTACTTCTGGTCGTGTGGTCATGTTTAGGGTGAGTGCCACATACGGCGAGGCTCTATCCCCAGCCTCCTCTATTGCGCGCTCCCATCTCCCCAAGGCAGCTGAGTTGGATATTGCATCATTGGGACCGCAGGCCCACAAAGATAAAAATGTATATGCTGTTCACTGGCTCATATTTCAGTTATTTTTCACTCCCCTCCCTCCTCTTAGTTTTAGATTGATATTCTTTCAGAGCCCTGTGCTCTTCCAAGTTTAGGCAGGGCTAGCTAGCTAACCTATGGCCAAAGGTGGTGAAAAATCATAGAGTCATAGAATCACAGAATCGTTTAGGTTGGAAAGAACCTTTAAGATCATCAAGTCCAACCATTAACCTAGCACTGCCAAGTCCACCACTAAACCATGTCCCTAAGCACCACATCTACCCGTCTTTTAAATACCTCCAGGGATGGGGACTCAACCACTTCCCTGGGCAGCCTGTTCCAGCGCCTGACTACCCTTTCGGTGAAGAAGTGTTTCCTAATATCCAATCTAAAGCTCCCCTGGTGCAACTTGAGGCCATTTCCTCTCATCCTATCGCTTGTTACTTGGGAGAAGAGACCAACCCCCACCTCGCTACAGCCTCCTTTCAGGTAGTTAATAAGGTCTCCCCTCGGCCTCCTTTTCTCCAGGCTAAACAACCCCAGTTCCCTCAGCCGCTTCTCGTATGACTTGTTCTCTAGACCCTTCACCAGCTTCGTTGCCCTTCTCTGGACACGCTCCAGCACCTCCATGTCCTTCTTGTAGTGAGGGGCCCAAAACCGAACACAGGATTCGTGGTGCGGCCTCACCAGTGCCGAGTACAGGGGCACTATCACCTCCCTAGTCCTGCTGGCCACGCTGTACCTGATGCAAGCCAGGATGCTGTTGGCCTTCTTGGCCACCTGGGCACACTGCTGGCTCATATTCAGCCGGCTGTCGACCAGCACCCCCAGGCCCTTTTCCGCCGGGCAGCTCTCCAGCCACTCCTCCCCCAGCCTGTAGTGTTGCATGGGGTTGTTGTGACCCAAGTGCAGGACTTGGCACTTAGCCTTGTTGAACCTCGTACAGTTGGCCCCGGCCCATCGGTCCAGGCTGTCCAGGTCCCTCTGCAGGGCCTTCCTATCCTCCAGCAGATCAACACTCCCTCCCAACTTGGTGTCATCTGCAAACTTACTGAGGGTGCACTCGATCCCCTCGTCCAGATCAGTGATAAAGATATTAAACAGAACTGGCCCCAGTACTGAGCCCCGGGGAACACCACTTGTGACCGGCCTCCAACTGGATTTAACTCCGTTCACCACAATTCTTTGGGCCCGGCCAGCCAGCCAGCCAGCCAGCCAGTTTTTTACCCAGCGAAGCGTACGCCCGTCCAAGCCATGAGCAGCCAGTTTCTCCAGGAGAATGCTGTGGGAAACGGTGTCAAAGGCTTTACTAAAGTCCAGGTAGACAACATCCACAGCCTTTCCCTTATCCACTAAGCGGGTCACCTTGTCATAGAAGGAGATGGCACTGGAACAGGCTGCCCAGGGAGGTGGTTGAGTCCCCAACCCTGGAGGTATTTAGAAGATGGGTAGACGTGGTTCTTAGGGACATGGTTTAGTGGTGGACTTGGCAACGCTAGGTTAACGGTTGGACTCGATGATCTTGAAGGTCTTTTCCAACCTAGACGATTCTATGATTCTATGAGATCAGGTTAGTCAAGCAGGACCTGCCTTTCATAAACCCATGCTGACTGGGCCCTGGTTGTCCCGTACGTGCTGCGTGATGGCACTCAGGATGATCTGCTCCATGACCTTCCCCGGCACCGAGGTCAGGCTGACAGGCCTGTAGTTCCCCGGATCCTCCTTCCGGCCCTTCTTGTAGATGGGCGTCACATTTGGTAACCTCCAGTCGACTGGGACCTCCCCGGTTAGCCAGGACTGCTGGTAAAGGATTGAAAGTGGCTCGGTGAGCACTTCCGCCAGCTCCCTCAGTACCCTTGGGGGGATCCCATCCGGCCCCATAGACTTGTGTGTTTGTCTAAGTGGTGTAGCAGGTTGCTAACCATTTCCCCTTGGATTAGGGGGGCTTCATTCTGCTCCCCGTCCCTGTCTTCCAGCTCAGGGGGCAGATGAGGTACCGCGAGAACGACTGGTCTGACTATTAAAGACTGAGGCAAAGGCGGCATTAAGTACCTCAGCCTTTTCCTCAGTCTTTGTCACTGTGTTTCCCCCTGCATCCAATAAAGGATGGAGATTCTCCTTAGCCCTCCTTTTGTTGCTAATGTATTGGTAGAAACATTTTTTGTTGTCTTTCACGGCAGTAGCCAGATTAAATTCTAGTTGGGCTTTGGCCCTTCTAATCTTCTCCCTGCATAACCTCACGACATCCTTGTAGTCCTCCTGAGTTGCCTGCCCCTTCTTCCAAAGGTCGTAAACTCTCCTTTTTTTCCTGAGTTCCAGCCAAAGCTCTCTGTTCAGCCAGGCCGGTCTTCTCCCCCGCCGGCTCGCCTTTCGGCACATGGGGACGGCCTGCTCCTGCGCCTGTAAGATTTCCTTCTTGAAGAATGTCCAGCCTTTCTGGACTCCTTTGCCCTTCAGGACTGACTCCCAAGGGACTCTGTCAACCAGGCCAAAATGTTTAACGTGCTGATTAAAGTGTGAATTAATGCATTTTCTAGGGTATGAAACTTCATCAGTCTGCTTCTCTAATTCCTAATGATTAGAGAAACAACATAGGAGGCTTGTGTGGCACACGTTATTCTGATCTGGCCAGTGTTCCTGAGATCCAGATGAAACACAGAGCTACCATGAGCACAATGTGTTCCCTGACTAGAAGGAAGAACTTCTTTTAGGAAAACAAGCTACATCCTGCTCTCTGATCCCATTCAGATCTGCAGGGTTTTTTTGATTGTTTTTTTGGGTTTGTTTGGGGTTTTTTTGTTTGTTTGGGTTTTTTAAATAGCCCTGTGAATGCCAACTGTTGGGTGTTTTGGTTTTTGTTGTGTGTTCCCCCTCCTTTCCTAAGTCACTGTCTCAAGAAGCTCTGAGAGCAAAAGCCAGAAGAAGGAGCTTCCTCTTCTCTCCCCAGCTGACAGATGTCCTTAGGACACACCACATGTTTGTAATCAGCACTCTGATCAAATAAACATGCTGAAAAATGTTACTTCCTGTGTTTCTCTCTGCAGACAGGTACAGAGCTTTGCCCTTAAGTGAATTGCAAAACAGCTGTGTGAGTGCTTGGAGCTAGGTGTGCTGATCTGTCAATCACTCAGAGGATGGACCTGAAGTTGTATGTCCGAAGCATAAGGATGGGCAATACCAAGGAGCAGAAATAGCTTTGGGGATTAGAGAACTACTCTGTAAACTCTGAGGTTCTGTTGCTACTGCAAAGCCTGTTAAGGGATGTTAAGAGCAGCCATCACCTCCAGCAGCTTCGGCCCAGGACTTCCTCCTGCCCAGCCACTGGAGCCCAGTGCAGTACGCCTGGAGACCTGGGGGGTCTCTGGCCTGGACTGAGGGACAAGGCTGATGCTTTCCTGTTTGCAGATTCAACCAGTAGCAAAGCTGAGCATGTATCCCAGACACACACACGCACACACACGCAGAGAACACTGACACAGCTGGCTACACAGACAAGGTGCTGCCTTCAGCAGCACCTACATACAGGACTCGCGTAAAACAGAAGCACGTAGGTAGCCAAGTCCCCTTCCTCCTCTTTGGCTGGTAGAGATAGAAGTTCACTAGCAAAGGCACACGCACATTTGCGGATCCCCCGAGTAGCAGCACGACCCCCTCTGTCTGCCTGGTACCACTGCCCGGATCCCAGGCCCTCTTACCCACTTCACGGGTCCCCTACTCGCTGGCTAATCCAGCTTGATGCTCACTAGCAAACATGCATGCACTCACACACTCATCACACAGGCACTCCACACTTGCAGATACCAGCATGGACCCTCCACCCACCTGATGCCTGGGCTAATAGAGCACAGCTAACAGAGGCAGCCAACAGATGCAGCAGTCTCTGGGTTCTGCTTTGGGAGCTTCTGGATCTTCTGGGGATGAGATTGAGGATCATCAGGAAACACCTGGGAACCCTCTGAGAAACCTGAGGGTGCCTGCTGCTGCCAAGAACAAGGTAAGGGGAGCCACAAGGGTGCAGACCTGAGAAAGCTCTAGCAGCATCTAACGAGCGTGGTCAGCTGCCCTTGACCCAGGATGCCTGGAACCTTTGCTGCAATTGCCCCCTGATTAGAGAGGATGAAGCACCCTTTTAGCCGGTGCTAGGGAGAGGCCTATGTAAGAGCCAGGCCCAGAACACAGATCATACAGCTAATAGAGGCAGTCAACAGATGCAGCAATTTGCATAGAAGGGCACAAAGAAGAGGGCCTCAGCTGAATTCATAACAGTCTCAGATATGGTGGTAACACACACAGGGCAGTTTCCCTAGCAGGTGTTGAAGCTTCTGCTCTAGCAGGGTGTTGTGGTTTAACCCTGGTAGGCAGCTAAGCACCACACAGCTGCTTGCTCACTCCCCCCCCCCCCCTCCAGTGGGATGGGGAAGAGAATCGGAAAGGCAAAAGTGAGAAGAACTCATGGACTGAGATAAAGACAGTTTAATAGGGAAAGCAAAAGCTGTGTGTGCAAGCAAAGCAAAATAAAATAAGGAATTCATTCACTATTTCCCGTCAGCAGGCAAGTGTTTAGACATTTCCAGGAAAGCAGGGCTTCATCACACGTAACAGTTACTTGGGAAGACAAGCACCATCACTCCAAATGTCCCCACTTCTTCCTTCTTTCCCCCGGCTTTTATTTCTGAGCGTGACATCATATGGTATGGAATATCCCTTTGGTCAGTTGGGGTCAGCTGTCCCAGCTGTGTCCCCTCCCCAACTTCTTGTGCAGCCTATTTGCTGGCAGGATATATCTGCAATATTAGTTAAGTACAGTGCAAGCCTGTTCTTAAGACCAGATTTGCCAGTCACCCACACTGTAACCCCTGAAGCTCCCACTAAGAAGCTGCCTCAGCCCAAGCTCCACAGATGTTCAGAATGGAACAGCCTGCACTTTCTTAGAGCCCCAGAATGTGTCCAAACTTTCATTTAAAAATTGAGCATGTTGCATTTGAGTGCAATATTGCCCCGTCAGTGACATCCCGAACCTGACGCTTGTTAACATTGTACGCTCAGTGATCTCAGTGACTAAGGGCAGCAATTTGAAAAGTCACAGAGCTTCACAAACCGAGATCCACCCTAGATCCCCTGGTCTTTACCTCACAACTTGCATCTAGCCACAGAGGGTACCACACCAGTACAGCAGAAGGTTGAACTCATAACTTGCAAGTATATTTTTGGAACACAGAATTTTATTTACTGCATATTTGGATATAAACCAATATATAACTATTAAATCACAAACTCCACTGTAAGCTTAGAAACATTCCCACTGAACTCAGTGGGACTACCCAAGCGATAAGAAATGCTGTGGGATCAGTCACTTGAGGCTCCCAAATCTGGTTAAATTCCCTTGCCATTATAAACAGAATCACAAAATCATGGAATGGCTGAGGTTGGCAGGGACGTCTGGAGGGCATCTTGTCCAACCCCCCCCAACAAACACTCAAGCAGGGCCACCTAGAGCTGGTTGCCCAGGACCATGTCCAGATGGCTTTTGAATATCTCCAAGGAGGGAGACTCCACAACCTCTCTGGGCAACCTGTTCCAGTGCTCGGTCACCCTCGCAGTGAAAAAAATGTTTCCTGCTGGTCAGACAGAACCTCCTGTGTTTGCTGGCAGGCAGCAGCAATCAATCAAGTGTTTGGCTGCTTTCCCACGATAAAGAGAGCAGAGTCGGCTGCACTGATTTGTTGTCACCTCTCAGGCACCAGAAGGCATGCTTCTGAATGGCCTGGGCAACGTTCAGACCCTAAAATTGTTGTTAGCTGGTATTCATTTTAATAAACTTAATTTGTAGCCTCTGAGCCTGAAATGGTGTAAAATTGCTTTGCAATAGTAGGGCTGTGGTGCAACCCCGCTGCCTGGGTGTGGGTCAGCTGGTTCCCTATAATTCTCAGCTTTAGGGCTTCAAAAAGAGTTGTTTTGGCCTTGATATCCTAGTATAAAGTGAAGGTTTTAGCATTGGTGGATGCCTTGCAAAACCAATTTCTTTATAGTCTCTTGTAAATCACCACGTAAGATCTTCAGGAATTTACTACAAATGAAAACACACAAAACTACCTTACCATACTTAAAAATTATTTTCATCCATGTCGTGGTTTAACCCCAGCCAGCAACTAAGCACCACGCAGCCGCTCGCTCACTCCCCGCCAGTGGGATGGGGGAGAGAATCAGAAGGGTAAAAGGGAGAAAACTCGTGGGTTGAGATAAGAACAGTTTAATAATTGAAGTAAAATAAATTAGAGCAGTTAAATAGGCAAAGCAAAAACCGTGCACGCAAAACAAAGCAAAACAAGGAATTCATTCACTCCTTCCCATCGGCAGGCAGGTGCTCAGCCATCCCCAGGAAAGCAGGGCTCCATCACGCGTAACGGTTACTTGGGAAGACAAACGCCATCATACCCAATGTCCCCCCTTCCTTCTTCTTCCCCCAGCTTATATACTGAGCATGACGTCACATGGTATGGAATAACCCTTTGGCCAGTCTGGGTTCAGCACCCCCCCCCTCCCCCGGCTGTGCCCCCTCCCAGCTTCTTGTGCACCCGGCAGAGCAGGGGAAGCTGGAAAGTCCTTGACCAGTGTGAGCGCCACTTAGCACCTATTTAGCAACAGCTTAGCACTACTTAGCAAGAACCAAAGCATCAGTGTATCATCGACATTGTTCTCATCCTAAACCCAAAACACAGCCCCATACCGGCTACCAAGACGAAAATCAACTCTATCCCAGCTGAAACCAGGACAATCCAGGAGGTGGATGCGGAGGGATTATTAAGACCCTCTTTTGGGACCTTATGATTCAGAGGGTGTGGATAACTTGCATCCTTCTAATATATAAATAAGTGTATATAATATATAAATATGCATATAATTATATATACATATATAGGCAGTTGTGATGGAGTCTTCATGAACATTGTGGTCCAGTCATTGCTTCCTTGAGAATCTTGTTAAGTACAGCAAAAGGTATCCTTATTCTCTTTACTTAAGTCACAGAAGAAGGGATACTCTAATGAGAGTTTTAGGAGTGTTTAAATACTTTTTTATGAGTACTTGTGCTATTTTTCCTCATTTTAGTTTTTTGTCTTCCCCTTAGTGAATCCATGCTGACTACTCCTGATCACCTTCTTGTCCTTAATGTGCCTTGGAATGGTTCCCAGGATTAGCTGCTCCATCACCTTCCCAGGGATCGAGGTAAGGCTGACCGACCTGTAGTTCCCTGGGTCCTCCTCCTTGCCTTTCTTGAAGATAGGAGGGATGTTTTCTTTCCTCCAGTCTTCAGGCACCTCTCCCAATCACCATGATCATTCCTAGGTTATCGAGAGTGTCCTTGCAACGACATCTTCCAGCTCCCTCAGCACTCATGGGTGCATCCCATCAGGGCCCATGGACTTATTATGTCCAGTTTGCTTAAGTATTCCCTGACCTGATCCTCTTCCGCCAAGGGTATGTCTTCCTTGCTCCAGCCTTTCCCCCTGGGCACTGGGACCTGGGATTCCTGAAGGCCGGTCTTGCTAGTAAAGACCGAGGTAAAGAAGGCATTCAGTACCTCAGCCTTTTCCACGTCCTGTGTCACCAGGTCCCCTGCCCCATTCATCAACGGGTCCACGTTTTCCCTAGTCTTCCTTTTGTCTCCTATGCACTTATAGAAGCCCTTCTTGTTGCCCTTGACATCACTCGCCAGATTTAACTCCAGGTGGTCTTTGGCTAAGACCATCCTAAGTTGGATGGATGCTTGTTGTTGTTGTCCTGGATGCTTGGACAATGTTTCTGCATTCCTCCCAGCTTACCTGTCCCTGTTTCCACCTTCTGTATGCTTCCTTTTTGTGTTTGAGTTTGGCCAGCAGCTCCTTGTTCATCCATGCACACCTCCTGGCTTTTTTTGCCTGAGTTCCTGCTCATTGTGGATGGACTGCTCTTGAGCTTGGAGGAGGTGGTCCTTGAGTATTAACCAGCCTTCTTGGGCCCCCCCTTCCCTCCAGGGCCTTATCCCACGGGACTCTTCCAAGCAGATCTTTGAAGAGGCCAAAGTCTGCTCTCCTGAAGTCCAGGGTTGTGAGCTTGCTTTTCACCCTCCTCCCTGCCCTCAGGATCCTGAACTCCACCATCTCATGGTCACTGCAGCCAAGGTTGCCTTTGACCTTCACATCCCCAACTCTTGTGGGTGAAATCCAGGCTGTAAATGAAGTCCCCATTGAAATGAAATCCCCATTTCTTTGTGGGTGTTCAAACAGCTGACAGAAGCAACCAACCAATATAACAGAACAGATGCCTTCTTGCACCAAGGCAGAGTTAACTAAGGTATTAAGAAAAAACAACAGCAACCTATAGGGAGGTATTTAATCTCTGTTCTCCTGTTCATTTCTCAGCAACACAATAAAAGGAACACATGCTACAGTTAATGATTTACATATTTATAACCCAATCCTCTTGACCTTTGTTAGCCAAAACACCTGAGTAAACCAATCTGTATGCTTAAATTTCTTCTAACACCTGGGAATGCGGCATGCACTTTAAAAAACAATTTGGGCAGGGAGGATAATTGTTTTGTTTTTTAAGGTAACACAGAGGAGGAAAACAGAAAAAATAAGACAGAATTTAAAAATAAGATAACAAGTGGTAAACGTTAAAACCAGAATATAAAAAGCTATTTTGCTTATGCAGTTGCACACTTGTTTTTCAACGCTAAGAAGTGTTTTGTTCATTCTCATCCACGCGACCATCTCTTGCTTTCCTCATTTCTCCTCCCAGCAAAAAGCTGACTGGGTGAAAAAACGTTTATCAGTAAGTTTGAGGATTATAGCTAAATCATTGTGCTGTTTTCAAGTTAAAGGTCACAAAAATCTCATATTACCTTTGCAGCAGTTCTTTGGATGGAACACAGTATTTTGACTGTTTATAATTCTTAGAACAGAAAACATATCCTAAAGGAATATTTTAAAAATAGGTGTACGCTTTTTGATGACTACCTCTTTTGGCTTCATTCATCCGGTGAAATGAATTAAATCTGAAAGCCAGGGTAAGTCTAATAGGCAACGCGTGGCCCGCTTGAATAAGGGCAGGATTTCTTTTGAGTATGTCTCACAGCCTGCAGCTAGTGTTTGGTCTTGAGTTAAGACAGTCAGTGATGCTTGTAAATTTTATAGTCACGTGTGGTATAATGATAATTTAGAAGCATATTTTTGTCAGACTAGCAAGGGAAGGTCATACGAACATGGCAAGAAGCAGAGTTAGCAGATTCCTTTAGCCCTACCTAAAATCTCTAGTTGTCAGATTAAAGCTTTTAACTTAGTAAACCAATCTATTCTTCTGTATTTGAGTGAAATATGTTTGATTATGCACACCCTGCTGATAAAACCAAAGTGTTTACTCAGAATAAATGCATGTTTTGTGTGCTAGAGCACGGTGTTTGCTTGGAAACAAATTGGAGCTTTAGCAGGGAAAAATGACCGTTGACCAGATCTCTAGCAATATGGAAGGTTGCTTTTGTATGGATGTGTTAGGCACACATGGAATGCTGGAAGGCAATGACTGATGATATTGCATTCATATGATATGCAGAGGACATCTGAAAAATTAATTGTTAGAGAGGTTTTGGATGGGAATGGAAGACTGTTTGTTATTCTACCCTGAAAAGTTTAAGATAGAAACACTGGACTTGGGAGCTTGTTCGACAGTTACTGGGAAGAAAAAAGGATATCACCATGAGTTCCTAAGTAAGGACACAATGTTGATTAAAAAACACCCCCCCCCTCAAGCTTTATTTTCATTATGATAATTTGTTATTGAAGACAAAAAGCAATTAGTAAAAAACCAACTGTAACCAAGATTTTAAATAACCTAACAAAGATTATTTTTTATCTTCATAAATTGATTTTTGCTCTTCTTAGTTGTGGAGTCATGATTTCATTTGTTCTTCATGCTCAAGACCCACAAAGGAAAAAGGATCGAAATTTCTGAAGTGAAAAAATGCAAAATTTAAATTAATTTAAAAACAGACTTTGCAGCTTCTCTATATATGTGACAAAAACATATAAATAAAATAAAGAGCACACCTAGTGTTCTTCTTCACTTACTGGTTCCTTTAAGAAAAGTGAATGACAAATCTCATATCAGATACAGCTGATTCTATTGCATGTACCTTTGCTGATACACCTAATCCATTATATGAATATACCTCCAGGATGAGAGAGTGATATCAGGAGAATGACATTAGACAGAAAATAAAACTAAGAATTCTTTGACTGCTTGTAATACCTGAATAAACATTTATAACTCAACTTTCTGTTAGACAAAATCAAAAGAGAAGAAAGGAAAAATCCTCTTTAAGTTTATATATGTATTACTTATGTATTTCCATAAATAAAAAGTAAGCAGTCTAATCTAAAACACTACTGAAAGGGTTAAAGCCAAGATAGACAAAGCCACTGCATCAAAATGACTCCTGAAAAGCCTAGGGGCAAGGAGTATATTTAAATATCTTAGTCACTTAACTAAACAAAAGAAAGGCCTTTGTGATTTAGGGAGTAGTTAGAATGGTTGTAAGATAAGGGGGCTCCGGGATAATCCCATCTCAGACAACTGGGCCTTGGGAGAACAAATGCACGGAAGATAGGAGGTCACAACAGGATGACGACAGCCTTGAAGGACACCAGTTTACGTGATGCTGGGACTGAGTTTGTGTGATGCTGGGACTGAGTTTGCGCAGAAGTAGAGGTCAATCAGCGAGCACAGTGAAGAAGACTACGAGCCTTCATCTGAAGACCCCCAAAGACCACCTGAAGACCACCACGGGAGACGACTGCGCATGCGGATCGGACATTTGCATATGTTAACGAGTTCCAGGAAATCTCATGTTTATGTAAATGATTTCTCGGAAATCCTGTGAATATGTAGGACTTTATAGTATATAATCTCTGAAAGTCCACCAAATCGGTGGAGCACTTATGGTGGAGAATCCCCAGTGCTGCCCAGCGCTGCAATAAAGGATACCTGCTTAACAGTAACTTCGTTGCTATCGAGTTTCATTTCAGGGACTCTCTGAATACTCCGTTTCTCCCTTGGGGGATTCGGACTGTGAGGAGAAACATCCGTGAATTTTTGTATCACTACAAAGACCTTTTCTTTGACCTTAACTGGCAGAGACTCAGCTGTAGTACAGGTGACCCTTTGTTTGTCAAGCAGATAAAATAAAAGTTTGAGTTAAAAGGCTCTCAACTAACCTGAGTTTCAGTGCTATGCTCCAATCTGTCCCTGAAATGCTGTAACTACTGCTTTGTTAGTGCAGTGCATGCCTGAAGTCATTATTTTTCAGTCACCTCCTGACTATTTAGGGAGAAAACCTGGCCTAAGGGTGTCAATGGGAATTTTGCCACTGACTTCATTTACAGCCTGGATTTCACCCACACCTTGCTGAATCATTGTTTTCTTTTTTACTGAGTTTTCCAAAATATACTATATTAGATAGCCTTCATATTCTATCTTTAGCGCTATTGCTTTTTCCAAATCAAACGTCTCCATTGTGTTCTCGGTCTTGTTTTCCTCCCATAGCTACTTTAAAAGTCTCCCCTATCTGCTTGAAAATACCTGTATCGTACGGGGCCAGGTTTGTCAGATTTTTGTTAGCCGTAATACAACAGACTAACTCGTCATGCTGAAAGAACGTGTGAACTCCTGGAGCACAAGGTATGTCAAAGTTGCCAACAGAAGTCTCTGAAGGGAGCTTCTGAGGGCAGCCATGGACATACATTTAATTTTGCAGATTGGCAAAAGCACATCATCTTTCCAAGTCTGTGATTAAGTATCAGTCTGCAGTTGGGGGTCTGGGGCTCTTCGAGCTGTTGCATCTCTGAGAAGATCCTGTCTATCTCCCTTTACATCTTCTCTGATGCTGTGCAGTGTGCTCACTTTCTCCTGTAACTCCTCCACTTGGCAATACAGCTCCTCCAAGCCAGCACACCTCCTGCAGGACAGAGGGCCATCTCTCCTGGCATCAGAGAGAGGCCCCAGGCACTCCCTCCAGCCTGGGACTTGGAGAGCTGCTTCCACCATCCAAAGCTCCGTCTGCGTTAGAGCAGCTGCCCCTGTGTACTGGTTTTGGCTGGGATAGAGTTACTTTTAGCTTGTATGGTGCTATGTTTTGGATTTGTGACCAAAACAGTGTTGATAACACAGGGATGTTTTAGTTATTGCTGAGCAGTGCTTACACAGTAATTCTAGGCCTTTTCTGCTTCTCACACCGCCCTGCCAGCAAATAGGCTGCACAAGAAGTTGGGGAGGGGACACAGCTGGGACAGCTGACCCCAACTGACCAAAGGGATATTCCATACCATATGATGTCACGCTCAGAAATAAAAGCCGGGGGAAAGAAGGAAGAAGTGGGGACATTTGGAGTGATGGTGCTTGTCTTCCCAAGTAACTGTTACGTGTGATGAAGCCCTGCTTTCCTGGAAATGTCTAAACACTTGCCTGCTGACGGGAAATAGTGAATGAATTCCTTATTTTATTTTGCTTTGCTTGCACACACAGCTTTTGCTTTCCCTATTAAACTGTCTTTATCTCAGTCCATGAGTTCTTCTCACTTTTGCCTTTCCGATTCTCTTCCCCATCCCACTGGAGGGGGGAGTGAGCAAGCAGCTGTGTGGTGCTTAGCTGCCTACCAGGGTTAAACCACAACACCCTGCTAGAGCAGAAGCTTCAACACCTGCTAGGGAAACTGCCCTGTGTGTGTTACCACCATATCTGAGACTGTTATGAATTCAGCTGAGGCCCTCTTCTTTGTGCCCTTCTATGCAAATTGCTGCATCTGTTGACTGCCTCTATTAGCTGTATGATCTGTGTTCTGGGCCTGGCTCTTACATAGGCCTCTCCCTAGCACCGGCTAAAAGGGTGCTTCATCCTCTCTAATCAGGGGGCAATTGCAGCAAAGGTTCCAGGCATCCTGGGTCAAGGGCAGCTGACCACGCTCGTTAGATGCTGCTAGAGCTTTCTCAGGTCTGCACCCTTGTGGCTCCCCTTACCTTGTTCTTGGCAGCAGCAGGCACCCTCAGGTTTCTCAGAGGGTTCCCAGGTGTTTCCTGATGATCCTCAATCTCATCCCCAGAAGATCCAGAAGCTCCCAAAGCAGAACCCAGAGACTGCTGCATCTGTTGGCTGCCTCTGTTAGCTGTGCTCTATTAGCCCAGGCATCAGGTGGGTGGAGGGTCCATGCTGGTATCTGCAAGTGTGGAGTGCCTGTGTGATGAGTGTGTGAGTGCATGCATGTTTGCTAGTGAGCATCAAGCTGGATTAGCCAGCGAGTAGGGGACCCGTGAAGTGGGTAAGAGGGCCTGGGATCCGGGCAGTGGTACCAGGCAGACAGAGGGGGTCGTGCTGCTACTCGGGGGATCCGCAAATGTGCGTGTGCCTTTGCTAGTGAACTTCTATCTCTACCAGCCAAAGAGGAGGAAGGGGACTTGGCTACCTACGTGCTTCTGTTTTACGCGAGTCCTGTATGTAGGTGCTGCTGAAGGCAGCACCTTGTCTGTGTAGCCAGCTGTGTCAGTGTTCTCTGCGTGTGTGTGCGTGTGTGTGTCTGGGATACATGCTCAGCTTTGCTACTGGTTGAATCTGCAAACAGGAAAGCATCAGCCTTGTCCCTCAGTCCAGGCCAGAGACCCCCAGGTCTCCAGGCGTACTGCACTGGGCTCCAGTGGCTGGGCAGGAGGAAGTCCTGGGCCGAAGCTGCTGGAGGTGATGGCTGCTCTTAACATCCCTTAACAGGCTTTGCAGTAGCAACAGAACCTCAGAGTTTACAGAGTAGTTCTCTAATCCCCAAAGCTATTTCTGCTCCTTGGTATTGCCCATCCTTATGCTTCGGACATACAACTTCAGGTCCATCCTCTGAGTGATTGACAGATCAGCACACCTAGCTCCAAGCACTCACACAGCTGTTTTGCAATTCACTTAAGGGCAAAGCTCTGTACCTGTCTGCAGAGAGAAACACAGGAAGTAACATTTTTCAGCATGTTTATTTGATCAGAGTGCTGATTACAAACATGTGGTGTGTCCTAAGGACATCTGTCAGCTGGGGAGAGAAGAGGAAGCTCCTTCTTCTGGCTTTTGCTCTCAGAGCTTCTTGAGACAGTGACTTAGGAAAGGAGGGGGAACACACAACAAAAACCAAAACACCCAACAGTTGGCATTCACAGGGCTATTTAAAAAAACCCAAACAAACAAAAAAACCCCAAACAAACCCAAAAAAACAATCAAAAAAACCCTGCAGATCTGAATGGGATCAGAGAGCAGGATGTAGCTTGTTTTCCTAAAAGAAGTTCTTCCTTCTAGTCAGGGAACACATTGTGCTCATGGTAGCTCTGTGTTTCATCTGGATCTCAGGAACACTGGCCAGATCAGAATAACGTGTGCCACACAAGCCTCCTATGTTGTTTCTCTAATCATTAGGAATTAGAGAAGCAGACTGATGAAGTTTCATACCCTAGAAAATGCATTAATTCACACTTTAATCAGCACGTTAAACATTTTGGCCTGGTTGACAGAGTCCCTTGGGAGTCAGTCCTGAAGGGCAAAGGAGTCCAGAAAGGCTGGACATTCTTCAAGAAGGAAATCTTACAGGCGCAGGAGCAGGCCGTCCCCATGTGCCGAAAGGCGAGCCGGCGGGGGAGAAGACCGGCCTGGCTGAACAGAGAGCTTTGGCTGGAACTCAGGAAAAAAAGGAGAGTTTACGACCTTTGGAAGAAGGGGCAGGCAACTCAGGAGGACTACAAGGATGTCGTGAGGTTATGCAGGGAGAAGATTAGAAGGGCCAAAGCCCAACTAGAACTTAATCTGGCTACTGCCGTGAAAGACAACAAAAAATGTTTCTACCAATACATTAGCAACAAAAGGAGGGCTAAGGAGAATCTCCATCCTTTATTGGATGCAGGGGGAAACACAGTGACAAAGACTGAGGAAAAGGCTGAGGTACTTAATGCCGCCTTTGCCTCAGTCTTTAATAGTCAGACCAGTCGTTCTCGCGGTACCTCATCTGCCCCCTGAGCTGGAAGACAGGGACGGGGAGCAGAATGAAGCCCCCCTAATCCAAGGGGAAATGGTTAGCGACCTGCTACACCACTTAGACAAACACACAAGTCTATGGGGCCGGATGGGATCCCCCAAGGGTACTGAGGGAGCTGGCGGAAGTGCTCACCGAGCCACTTTCAATCCTTTACCAGCAGTCCTGGCTAACCGGGGAGGTCCCAGTCGACTGGAGGTTACCAAATGTGACGCCCATCTACAAGAAGGGCCGGAAGGAGGATCCGGGGAACTACAGGCCTGTCAGCCTGACCTCGGTGCCGGGGAAGGTCATGGAGCAGATCATCCTGAGTGCCATCACGCAGCACGTACGGGACAACCAGGGCCCAGTCAGCATGGGTTTATGAAAGGCAGGTCCTGCTTGACTAACCTGATCTCATAGAATCATAGAATCGTCTAGGTTGGAAAAGACCTTCAAGATCATCGAGTCCAACCGTTAACCTAGCGTTGCCAAGTCCACCACTAAACCATGTCCCTAAGAACCACGTCTACCCATCTTCTAAATACCTCCAGGGTTGGGGACTCAACCACCTCCCTGGGCAGCCTGTTCCAGTGCCATCTCCTTCTATGACAAGGTGACCCGCTTAGTGGATAAGGGAAAGGCTGTGGATGTTGTCTACCTGGACTTTAGTAAAGCCTTTGACACCGTTTCCCACAGCATTCTCCTGGAGAAACTGGCTGCTCATGGCTTGGACGGGCGTACGCTTCGCTGGGTAAAAAACTGGCTGGCTGGCTGGCTGGCTGGCCGGGCCCAAAGAATTGTGGTGAACGGAGTTAAATCCAGTTGGAGGCCGGTCACAAGTGGTGTTCCCCCGGGGCTCAGTACTGGGGCCAGTTCTGTTTAATATCTTTATCACTGATCTGGACGAGGGGATCGAGTGCACCCTCAGTAAGTTTGCAGATGACACCAAGTTGGGAGGGAGTGTTGATCTGCTGGAGGATAGGAAGGCCCTGCAGAGGGACCTGGACAGCCTGGACCGATGGGCCGGGGCCAACTGTACGAGGTTCAACAAGGCTAAGTGCCAAGTCCTGCACTTGGGTCACAACAACCCCATGCAACACTACAGGCTGGGGGAGGAGTGGCTGGAGAGCTGCCCGGCGGAAAAGGGCCTGGGGGTGCTGGTCGACAGCCGGCTGAATATGAGCCAGCAGTGTGCCCAGGTGGCCAAGAAGGCCAACAGCATCCTGGCTTGCATCAGGTACAGCGTGGCCAGCAGGACTAGGGAGGTGATAGTGCCCCTGTACTCGGCACTGGTGAGGCCGCACCACGAATCCTGTGTTCGGTTTTGGGCCCCTCACTACAAGAAGGACATGGAGGTGCTGGAGCGTGTCCAGAGAAGGGCAACGAAGCTGGTGAAGGGTCTAGAGAACAAGTCATACGAGAAGCGGCTGAGGGAACTGGGGTTGTTTAGCCTGGAGAAAAGGAGGCCGAGGGGAGACCTTATTAACTACCTGAAAGGAGGCTGTAGCGAGGTGGGGGTTGGTCTCTTCTCCCAAGTAACAAGCGATAGGATGAGAGGAAATGGCCTCAAGTTGCACCAGGGGAGCTTTAGATTGGATATTAGGAAACACTTCTTCACCGAAAGGGTAGTCAGGCGCTGGAACAGGCTGCCCAGGGAAGTGGTTGAGTCCCCATCCCTGGAGGTATTTAAAAGACGGGTAGATGTGGTGCTTAGGGACATGGTTTAGTGGTGGACTTGGCAGTGCTAGGTTAATGGTTGGACTTGATGATCTTAAAGGTTCTTTCCAACCTAAACGATTCTGTGATTCTATGACTCTATGATTTTTCACCACCTTTGGCCATAGGTTAGCTAGCTAGCCCTGCCTAAACTTGGAAGAGCACAGGGCTCTGAAAGAATATCAATCTAAAACTAAGAGGAGGGAGGGGAGTGAAAAATAACTGAAATATGAGCCAGTGAACAGCATATACATTTTTATCTTTGTGGGCCTGCGGTCCCAATGATGCAATATCCAACTCAGCTGCCTTGGGGAGATGGGAGCGCGCAATAGAGGAGGCTGGGGATAGAGCCTCGCCGTATGTGGCACTCACCCTAAACATGACCACACGACCAGAAGTAGATATTATAGTTACCCCATGGCTCCCAGAGTTGGGGGAACACCACGCCTCGTGTTAAGAGCCCTTTTAGATACAGGAGCGGATGTTACAGTAATCCCATCACATCTATGGCCAGATGATTGGCCACTCGAACCGAGAGGTTCGCTGCAAGGCGTGGGAGGCATGCAGACCTCGCATCAAAGCAGGAACCCAATGCAAATTATGTTGAAGGATCCGGAATCCGGACAAGCTAGGGTAGCATGGTGTAACCCCGTCATTGCTGAGTTACCCATTGTCATCTTGGGACGATGTTGCTTGCAGAAGATGAATATAGTGCTGCGTACAAATTTATCATAATGGCCACTGCCTGTGTCCGCCCATTAAAACTCACCTGGTTGACAGATAAACCAGTGTGGGTAGAGCAGTGGCCATTGACAGAGGAAAAGAGGGCGGCTGTTCGACAATTGGTACAACGAGAACTTGACGCAGGACACATCGAACCCTCTACAAGTCCCTGGAACACCCCCATTTTCGTGATAAAGAAAAAATCGGGAGCGTGGCGACTGCTACATGATCTACGCGCAGTTAATGCATGTATACAAGACATGGGCCCGCTACAAGCGGGCCTCCCTTCTCCGGCCATGATTCCACCTGACTATCAAATAGTGGTTATAGATATTAGAGATTGCTTTTTTAGTGTTCCCTTGCATGAAGAAGATAGAGTACGCTTTGCCTTTACTGTTCCTGAGCCTAACAATCAACACCCGTGCGCCAGATATCAATGGAAAGTGTTACCCCAGGGCATGAAAAACTCACCAGTCTTGTGTCAAATTGCTGTAGCTGCTGCGATACGCCCTATTCGAGAAAATTTCCCTACGGTCATCATTTTCCATTACATGGATGACGTGTTATTGGCGTCCAACCAAGAGGAGTTACTGGAAAAGGCACGCGTGCAGCTGATTGATAGTCAGTTTGGAGCGACATGGGTTACACATTGAGCCTCGGAAAACACAGGTAGGGCGTGCAGTAAAGTATTTAGGTACTCAACTGAGGCCACGAAGCGTGACAGCACAATCATTTGAAATTCGGACTACAGTGACAACACTCCATGAGGCACAAAAATTAATTGGACAACTATTGTGGCTTAGAAACTTTATTCCAATATCTGAGGCAGAAATGACTACCTTATATCAACTCCTGAAAGGAGGAGATTCCCCCCTAGCTCCAAGGACTCTTTCAAGAAACCATCAGGAGATTCTTAGGACAATTATGGAGCGGGCCCAGCATTGGGGTCTCGCTCGATTTACACCTGAACAACCGGTCACTGCCCTGATTTACATGACCGATACCGCTGGCCATGGTTTACTAATTCAAAATAATGGTGAAAAAGGCTGGCCTTTTGCTTGGTTGTATCAAGGCAAACCAAAGACGGCTTTAATTTCTTGGCCAACATTATTATCCCAGCTTATTCTCCGCTGTCGGAGGCAAACTCAACACTTAACAGGGAAGGACCCGGAGGTCATCGCATTGCCCTGTTCTTTGGCACAGTGGGAGTTGGTACTTCCACAAGTGGGGCTCCTGCAAGCGGCGATAGCTGAATTTACGGGTCGTATTGAAGGTCTAAGACCACACCCCTGTGGGGAGATAATCCAGGTACTCCATTTTTTGCCAGCTAGTGCCATAGTTGAACAACCCACCGGAGGCCGCACAGTTTTTACCGACGCGTCATCGATTACTGGGAAAGCTGTCGTTACATGGCAGGAGGATGGTCAGTGGACCCACATTAGTTATCAAGATCAAGGGCAATCCGTACAGTATCTTGAGGCCAAAGCGGTATGGATGGCTCTCACTCAATGGCCCGAAGAGGCCTTGGATCTAATCACAGACTCTTGCTATGTATATAAGTTACTGAAGAAGTGCCGATGGGCACTTGGGGCAACGTCAGAGATTGCCGGAATGTTGCTCACCGCACTGCAAATGAGAACCGCTCCTGTCTGTCCTATCCATGTTAATAGTCATAGTTCCATACCGAGTTTTCTTTCTGCTGGGAATGAAGCAGCGGACAGCTTAGCAAAGAGCGTACTGGCGGTTGAAGAAACTTCTAACCTAAGGCGAGCTTTCCGCCTGCATGAGCTCCTCCACTGCGGAGCTCGCGGTTTAGCTAGGCTCGCTGGCATTACGTTGCAAGATGCTCGCTCTGTGATTGCTGCTTGTCCTGTGTGTTCCAAAGGTCCCCTCTGGGAGGCAGGGGTAAACCCTCGAGGGTTGCAGCCCAACCAAATATGGCAGTCTGATGTTACGATTTATGAACCCTTTAATCCACGTAAGTATCTGCATGTCACAGTTGATACCTGCAGTGGAGTTATTTTAGCGACTATGCATGCTAAACAAAATGCTCTCGCAGTTATTTTACATTGGCAGGACTGTATGGCGCAACTTGGCATCCCACAAAAAATTAAAACAGATAATGGAGCGGCATATGTCAGCAAGAAGACAAAGGACTTTTGCGCGCGCTGGGATATTCAGTTGAGTCATGGCATTCCCTACAACAGTACGGGCCAAAGCATTGTAGAACGCGCGCACCGCACATTAAAAGGGTTACTCGACCGACTTAGGGAGGGGGAAAAGATAAGCCCAGGAACAGGGGTTCCCCCCCCCCCTTGACCCTCCCTTATTTCGGGCACAGCGTCTGTTGACGACGGCACTAATTACCTTAAATCATACCATTCGAGGGAACACCTATAAAACCCAGACTGCAACCCAGGCACATTTCCGGCTCGATGAGAACGAAGGGCCTTACCCTTTGGTTCAAGTACGGGACCTGCAAACCCGTGAATGGGGGGGGGCCTTATTCCCTCCGTTGCTTGGGACGTGGGTATGCGTGTGTGCAAACCGAGAAAGGGACGCTAGAATGGGTACCCAGTCGAAATATTCGACCGTATAGACATTAATCAATCTATTGAGTCTTATCTTGACAGGTTACCATTTCCCTATGCATCCTGATGGTGTGGGGGAGTAATGAGGGAGCCGCGACGAACTACTGGCTGGACTGGGCAAAATCTATGAACGTAACGGATGCGTGTCTGTATAAGTCTTACCATATATCGATTATTTTACACGTAGCTTCCCCAGCAAGATCCAGAACTACTGGAGCTAAGGGAGGGGGAAATGTAGTAAAGATAAGGGCTGGCGACCGGAAGATCACGTGCTGTACGGAAAGAGTTAAGGGTCGGCCCTCCCTTGTCTCCGCCCCTTATAACATGACACACCTACTGCTGGGGGTATAAAGCCCGTGTTGGCTGGAGATCTGGTGGGATAACCTTGATGTGTAGTGTTTGCTACAAGCATTTCTTGTGTAGCATGCAAGAATGAGTGATTAGCTTAGAAGAGTTTGGCTATCCCTGCTTCAGTGCTCATCCATCCCTGAAGAAATACTATATAAAGTACCCACAAGAGTCAAAGAGTTGAGATCTAATTACTGAATAAAGATTCATATAAGCTACACGGGTCAGAACTAACCTTGGAGGACTGCACAATTAGTCCGTGGTCGTTTTGCTTCCTCTACTAACCAGAGAGGCTGAAGCTACTGACCGTGCCTGAGACAGACTCTCTGGCATTCAAGGATAGCAAAGGCTTTCATGAGCTAAACTGGAAGGAGCAGAATATAGCGTAATTGAAAAGTACCGAGTTTCACATTGGTCTACTTGTCTTCACAAACAGTCACTGTAGGCAGGTTACCTTTTTAACCTTGGAAGGGCTATATTCTTGCAACCTAAGTTTCTCTTAAGCATGAGAGGGGTGTGAAACATAACTATGAGGATTAGCTAGTGAATAGCACATCTTATATCTTTGCGGTTTAGGAAGAGACTTTTGTAATGGAAACAAAGTTACACATAGAGTGGATTTCAATTCTGCTGTGTTCCTCTGTGTGTCAACGCAGGAAGATGAATAGCACTCAAATATCAAGAGACTTAAATAAGTGTCATTCGGGCTTAAATTTAAAAATTAAAAAAAAGGAACTGATTTGTTTACACAGAGATTCTGTAGTAAGTTGGAAAGAAAATAACTCTAGACTTAATTATGCACAAGAACATTAACAAACTGTGTTTACCCAGCAAGGGAACCCCTCCCAGCAACAATTCCTGTTAGAGGCTTCAGGGCTCCCAATCCTTGGCATGGAGAGAGGGGGAGAGAGAGAGAGAGAGAGAGCGAGTGCTGCTCACCTGCTTGTTTCACATAGATGGAAACCCCCCACAACATTTCCCAAACTTCTGTGAACATAGTCCTCATAAGCAACAGCTACACAGACAGGGATGGAATTTCCGTTCCCAAAGAAGTCCCTGTTGTCAACCTTTTTGTTATATATGCACTCTTTGCTACAGAGCCTCCCCACGTAAAACATCTCTTTAATAAGCAGCT
>NW_028262314.1:0-60228 GCF_047370975.1 Nipponia nippon | reverse complement strand
AGGGAATCTTTGGACGACAAAAATGAGGCTTTGGAGCCTAAAAAGGGACTTTGGACCCTAAAATGAGCCTTTGATCTCTGAAAGTAGAAGTTTAGGGCCATTGAAATGAGGCTTTGGATTCTAAGATGAGGGTTTGGACCTTAAAAATGAGGCTTTGGGCCTTGAATCAAGGTACTGGCCCATAAAAGGAAATGAGCTGGATCCTGAAAAGGGGGCTTTGGGCCCTGAAAAGGAGACTTTGGGCTCTGTCATGACTTTTGGTCCTTAGAATTGTCCCTATTCATGAAGTTCAGGGCAGTTTATGGAGTTATTCCTCTGAATGATGAGAATCATGTGCCACAGGGAGAACTCCGTCTCTGTCTCCTGCTTCTGCTGTATCCAAGTGTGCTGAGAGAGGTTTTTACCTGGCTATCTGCGCTCAGCAGTTTACCCTTGCCTCACAGCTAATATCCTTAAACTGCGCTGTGCCCAAGCTCCGAGATGTGGTACCTAAGAGCAGAGCCATGCGCAGTCAGCTGACAGACCCCTGAGCAGAGATTGTTCTTGAGCTATTTGGTGTAAGGTATGGGCATGTTCTCGAATGATATTCACACCGTATTCAATTGGTTTAGATTTGTTAGCATAAGAACAAGCAGTATTTATTAAGTTCAGAAGCTCTCAAGGCTTTCCATCTCATCCTCAGGGGAAGACCATGTTTCACCATTCACTATCCATGGATCCAAAAAACATGGGCTGAGGAAGCACATCGAGATGTGTGAGGGGAGGACCTCCCTGAGGCACCGCTTTGCTCTTTGCCTGCTTGTGCAAGGCTCGGGAGGAGTTCATTTGGTGACCCCATTTGTATTGCAGGCGGTTGGTCTGCGCTGGGCAGGGAATGAGACGGAACTGCTACCAGGAATGCCGTGGGAGGGGAGCTTCGGTCTACTGGCTGTGGCTGGGATAGGGTTAATTTTCTGCATAGCAGCCCGTATGGTGTGTGCTTTGGATGGGGTGTCCAGCGCACATGGGCACAGACCAGAGCCTGCTCTGCTGGTCCTTCACATCTCTCCCAGGAGGCCTGGCTGTGCGAGGAGACATTCTTGGGTGCCAAGGACTGAAGTCTCCCATGAGCGTCCATGACAGTGCTGTGTGCCCCAAAGCTGCACACTCACACACTTGAGCTGTTCACAAGGGTTTTCCTCTCCTGGGCACTTCTCTGGGCGTGTTCTCTAGAGCCACTTTGAAAGAAGACCTAAGCCTTCAGGCGCTGCCCTGAGAAGATCCTTTTTCATAGAATCATAGAAGCGTTCAGGTTGGAAAGGACCTCTGAGATCATCGAGTCCAAGCTCTTAACCTAACTGCCTGGTCCACCTCTAAACCATGAGCTGCAGCTCCTGTGTGTCTGTAAATGTCAGGAGGAGGAACTCGTTCGTGGAGCTGCCATTGGACATCTGCTGCTTCTGGGCATGGAAACTGCCAAAGGAGAGAAAAGAGAAAAATTCAGAGAAGCTTCTCTGACCCAAATTTCATTCATTCATTCATTGTGCAATACCTAAGGGTGTTTTTCTTTCCTGGGGGGCTGTTACACAGCTCCGAGGCTTCAGCTCTGGTTTGTGCTGGCTGAGTGTGCTGTGCAGAGCCGTGCCCTCTCCCCAGGGGCTCCGGAAGGGTCAGCCCTGCTTTCCAGCAAGGACCCATGGAGGCAGCAACAGCCCAGGGTGTTTGGAGGGAGGCTTCCTGGGGAGGAGTTCCCTGTGCTGCACTAGAGCGGAGGGCAAAAAGCCCAGAAGGACGCTTTCTTCCCCAGAGGAAGGTGGGAGATGAGGTGCAGCAAACGTGTGTCAGTACACTGTGTTTTAGTATGCAGACACGCCCATCCCACTTGGGAAATGGTCTTGGAAAGGGTCACATTCCCCCGTTGCCCCGTTGCTCTCAGTGCAAACCTCCGTCAGTGCTCCCATGCAGGAGGGCTGCTCTGTCCATCAGCCTGGTGCCCAGCTGCTCTGGGCTTGCACCGCTCTCAGCTGCAGGACGACTGCACCCAGAGGTTGCTCTGGAAAAGACACTGGAGTGTCCTGGGAGCAGAGGGGTCCTGTTCCAGGTGCAGAGTTCAAAACACCTCTCCTTTCCAGCGCAGCTCTGCGGAGTATGAGGAAGAGGACAGGGCAAGGATGCTGATTGGCATGGGCAGATCGGGTGCTCTCAGACATCTCCTAGGTCCTGCAGGAGAGCTGTGCCCTTCTGGAGGGATGCTCACAGCCTCGCAGGACTCCCTGCCCAGCATAATCAGGTGTCTTAAGGTGAGGTCTGCTAAGGGAAGCAGTGCCTCATTGCCCAAGCACTGAGTGCAGTGTCTGGAGCCTGGAAAATGAAGAGAGGGCTTGGGCACCTTGGTCCCATGGAAACACCTCCAGGGCAGCGCCCTCCAGGTCAGGGCCAGAGCAGGCACTCCACACCCCCACCCCTTGCCCCACACCACCACCGTTACTGCCAGGGACCCCACGAGCAGGAAGAAGAGCAGCACAAGCAGGGGCAGGAACAAAGAAGAACTCTGTGACTCTCCTCCTAAGGGAAGCAAGGAGAGGAGAGGCGGCCGGGCACTCAGGAAAGCCTTCTCCTTACCCAGCAGAGCACAGCACCTCCCAGTTAGCAAAAGCGCAGGGCAGTCGCTCTCAGCCCCTTTGCCCTGCAGAGGGAAGCGGCCACGTGTCAGGAGAGATGCCCCTCTGCTGTGCCAGAGCTCTGGCTGCAGAGGAGGCAACTCCTGCCCTGGACCACACAGCCTTGAGGGCAGAGGCTGTGCTGGGTGGGAGACGAGAGCAGGGGTCTTGCGCAGAGGAAGGTGTCTGCATTGGAGGGCATGACAGGGAGCTTCCCAAATTCTCCCTCCCATGCCATTTGGGGTTGGAGTTTCCTAGAGCTCTTTGCCCATGTCTCTGCTGCCTGGAGCTATCCCTGCCTGGAGCTGTTTCTCTGCCCTCCAGTTTTTCCCTGTCAGGGATCACAGACCCCATCACTCACTCCTGTCTGCTCAGCTCTGACCTGAAGAAACCTCCCTGTTTCAAGCAGTCTCTGGTGGTACTCCCCGCTTGCAGGCAGTAAGGAGCAGGTCAGAGAAACCCTGCTGAGGCCAGCAAAGGTGATGCTGGTGCTCTCTGGAGGTACAGGAGTGGATGGAAGCAGTTGCCTTGGCTCCTACCAGACCTACTGATTTCTCAGCATGGCAGCTCAGGACTCTCAGGCTCCCTCGCCAAATGCAGCAGCACCTTTTCCCTTTGTCCTGAAACAGCAGGAAACTGGAAGCACGGCCTCAGGAAAGCTCTTTAGCTGTAAGGTATCCCCTGCCTTGCTCTTCCTCTGCAAAAGCCCCCTCTGAAATGCCCTGGGCAGCTCTGGCTGCACACCCTGCCTTCACCCCTTCCCCCTTGTCTAACATGAGCCCCTGGGCTGGGAGGCCTCCTGACAGACCCTGGAGGCTATGAACGCTTTTGGAGACCCTTCCCGCAACGGCAGCTGCATTGCCCTGCACCAAGAGACTTCCCGTGTCAAGGGCTGGAAAGGTTTCTTCCCTTGCAGCTCTCCTCTCTCCTCCCACTCCAGCCTGCCTTTAATCTCGCTCTGCCCTACTCCTTTGCCCAGAGCCCTGCTGCGCTTGGCAGAGGAGTTGCTCCTTGGCAGAGCTGTCTCTCTGCACTGCTGCCTGCTTCCCAGGAGCTCCCTCCACCCCAGGAGCCTGTCTCAGCCCCGGAGGAGGGCACCTGCCCAAGACGTCACTTTCTCTGCCCCCCACCCCACTCAGCGCTCCCTCCAGGTCTCCCTGGGGCTCTCCAGGAACCTGCTTGGGAAGAGACTGAAGGAATCACCGATGTTGCCTCTCTCACCTCTGCAGAGACGTTTCTTTGCAGCAGTGCCCTTTCTCCTCTCCCAGACACAGTTAGGTCTGAGAATCCCCCTGCCTTGGCCCATCATGAGGCAGGACACCTGGACACTGCCAGGGAGGCAGCTCCTTCAGCCACGCTGAGGGAAGGCAATCAGCTGAGTCAATGGAGGCATCTCATGCTGGATTTGTAGTGCTGGGGCTGGAAGGGACCTCAGCTCCCTCCCAGGCCTGCCACAAGCCCCCAGGAGTTTTCTCCTTTCTCCTTTCTCCTCACAGAATGACAGAAATGTTGAGGTTGGAAGGGACCTCTGGACTTTCCCTTCCCCTTTGTGAACCCATGTTAAATACAAGTCCCGTTGAACTCATTTGATATCCTTCTGGGATAAGGTCACCATCCTAGTGGATGAAGGCAAGGTGGTGGGTGTAGATTTCCCGGATTTTAGTAAGGCTTTTGGTACTGTCCCTCACAGCATCCTTCTGGACAAGTTGTCCAACTGGGGGATGAGCGGGTTCACGGTGCGCTGGGTGAAGAACTGGCTGAAGGGTCGCAGTGAATGGGGCTGCATCTGGCTGGCCACCGGTCCCCAGCGGTCTTCCTCAGGGCTCAAAACTAGGGCCAGTTCTGTTCAATATGCTTATCGATGATCTGCGTGCAGGAGTCGAATGCAGCATTACCAAGGTTGCTGATGATACCAAACTGGGAGGTGCTGTTGACTCTCTCGAGGGACAAGAGGCCTTGCAGAGGGATCTAGATAGATTGGAGCATTGGGCTATGATTAATGGGATGAAATGGAACAAGTCAAAATGCCAGATTCTGCACCCAGGATGGAGTAACAGCGGGCACAAGTATAAATTGGGAGAAGAGTGGCCCTGCAGAAAGGGATCTGGGGGTGCTGGTCGACAGCAGGCTCCACAGCAGTCAGCAGTGTGCCCTGGCAGCCGGGAGGGCAAACCGTGTTCTGGGGTGCATCAAACACAGCAAAACCAGCCGGTCAGCAGAGGGGATTAATCCCGCTGCATTCAGCGTTGGTGAGGCCTCACCTGGAATACTGTGTGCGGTGCTGGGCCCCACCATTGGAGAAGGATGTTCAGGTCCTTGAATGCATCCAGAGGAGGGCACCAAAGCTGGTGAAAGGGCGGGAAGGCATGTCCTCTGAGGAGCAGCTAAGGGCTTTGGGCTTGTCTAGTTTGGAGAGAAGGCGGCTGAGGGGCGACCTCATGGCTCTCTCCAGCTGCCTGAGGAGGGGACGTGGAGAGGGAGGTGCTGATCTCTTCTCCCTGGGATCCGGTGATAGGACACGTGGGAATGGCTCAAAGCTGCACCAGAGGAGGTTCCGACTGGATATCAGGAAACATGTCTGTACTGAGAGGGTGGTCAAACCCTGCAACAGGCTTCCTAGAGAGGCGGTCGATGCCCCAAGCCTGTCAGTGTTTAAGAGGCATTTGCACAATGCCCTTAATAACTTGCTTTAACTTTTGGTCAGCCCTGAATTGGTCAGGCAGTCAGAGTAGATGATCATTGTAGGTCCCCTCGAATTAAACTATTCTGGTCTTCTCTGGTCTGGTTTATATGCTATGCTATGCTATGCTATTCTACTCATTTAATCAAAACAGGTGACAGTTGTGTGACAAGCAGTGGGCCTACAGCTCTTCCTGGCAGTGCACGTGTGGGCCGCAGCACCTCAGCTGTGGCACCAGGCTGGAGGACAGCCTTCTCACGGGGAAACCTGAGCAGCTCCTGCTGGGCTGGGCTGTGCTGCATGCACAGTGTGGTCTTCACGCCTGTGCTGTGCTGCACAGATCCCTGGGCCGCAGGACAACCTCGGCAGCTCATTGCCACCGAGGAGCCTGCAGGCAGCTCCCACTCTCCACTGGCCAGGAGGCCACCTGCCTGGCTTTGCCTGCACCTAACAGCGCAGCAACAAGTTCTCATGAGAACGTTGTTTCTGTTGGACTGTACAAAGGATAAATCACGTTGTTTCCTGGCACCTCGTGTAGCCCTGGCACCTCATGGAGCTCCGTGGGCCTGGATTTGAACATGAAAGTCAGCAGATTCCCTGAATGCTGTCAGGCAACGTGGGGCTGAACATGAGGCAACGGCCAATATCTCCACGTCAGTGGAGATCTCGTAAACACAGCAGAAGGAGGAGAGAGAGACGGAGTTCTCCCTATGGCACAGGACTCGAATCATTCAGATGAATAACTCTATAAACTGCCCTGAGCTTCATGAGCAGGGACAGTTTTAAGGTCCAAAACTGATGGCAGAGCCCAAAGTCTCCCTTTCAGGGCCCAATGCCTCCTTTTCAGGATCCAACCCCTCCTTTTATGGTCCAAATGCTCACTTCAAGGCCCAAAGCCTCATTTTTAAGATTCAAATTTTCACCTTAGAATCCAAAGCCTCATTTCTATGACCCAAAGCCTCACTTTTAGGGATCAAAGGCTCATTTTAGGGTCCAAAGTCTCTTTTTAGGCTCCAAAGCCACATTTTTATGGTCCAAAGGCTCCCTTTCAGTTTGCAAATCTCCTTTTTAGACTCCAAAGCCACATTTTGACTTTCCAAAGCCTAATTTCAGGCTCCAAAAGCTCAGTTTTAGGATGCAGCTGTTTGTTTTGAGGGCCCAAGTTGCATCTGGAGTGTCCGAACCCTCATTTTCAGGGTTCAACCCCCTCTTTTAGGGCTCAAAGCTTCATTTTTAGAGTACAAAGCCTTGATTCTAGGCTTGAAAGCCTCCTTTTGATGGTCCAAACCCTCATTTTCAGGGTCTAAACCCTCATTTACAATTTCCAAGCCTCACTTTTAAGATTCAAGGACTCATTTCAAGGGCCCAGAGCATCATTTTTAAGTCCCCAGTTCTGACTTTGAAGTTCCAAAGCCTCATTCCCAGACTCCAAAGCCTTATTTATGTGGTCCAAAGGCTTATTTTTGGGCTCAAACCCTCAGGTTTAGCTTCTAAAGCCTCCTTTTCTGGGACCAAAGCCTCGCTTTCAGGAACCATAGCCTCAGCTTTAGGATCCAGTCTGCAATTTGGACGGACCAAAGCCTCATTTTGACAGTCCAAATGCTCATTTGGTGGGTCCAAAGCCTCATTTGAGGGTCCAAACTCCTCATTTAGGCTACAAAGCCTCATTTGTTTCATGTCCCAAGCCTCATTTTGAAGCCTCCAAAGACCCAGGTTTAGAGTGAAAAGCCTTAGGTTGTGGTACCAAAGCATCATTTTAGGGCACAAAGCCTCATTTCAGAGTTCAAACCCTCCATTTTATTTTCCAAGCCCCACTTTTAAGGCCCAAAACCCCGTTTTAATGGTCCAAACTCTCATTTCTAGGCTCCAAAGCCCCCTTTGACAGCTCAAAGCCTTCACTGGGGTGCCCAAAGCCCTATATTCAGGATCAAAGCTTCAGTTCTTGGGGCCACAGAGGAACCAATGGGTTCCCCTCATTTGCAGGGTCCCAAGTGTCATATGTAGCATCTAGCCCATCTGTTCTAGTGCCCAAAGAGTCCTTCTGAGGGCCAAAATCCTCTTTTTTTTTGTTCCAAACCTCACTTTTATTATGCATAGCCTTTTTGGGGGCCCACAGTTTCATTTTTAGGGTTTAAACTCTCACTTTTAGGGCACCAAGCCTCTTTTCAGGGTCCAAAGCTACATTTAGAGTGTCCAAGGCCTCATTTTTACTTTCTAAAGTCTTAGTTTTGCTCCCAGAGCGTCATTTTGGACTTCAAAGCTCATGTTAGTGGTCCAAAGCCTCTGTTTCAGATTGCAAAGTCTCCTTGTTAGACTCGAAAGCCGCATTTTGACTTTCTAAAGCCTGAGTTTCAGGCTCCAAGGTGGCATTTTGAGGATCCAGCCAGTCGTTTTGAGGGCCCAAGCCACATCTGGAGTGTCCAAACCCTCATTTTTAGAGTCCAAACCCCTCTTTTAGGGCTCACAGCCTCATTTTTAGGGCCCAAAGCTTCCTTTTTAGAGTACAAAACTTTGATTCTAAGATTGAAAGCTTTTCAGGGTCCACACCCTCATTGCAATATTTCCAAGCCTCACTTTTAAGGTTCAAGGATGCATTTAAAGGGCGCAGAGCATCATTTTTAAGAACCCAGTTCTGCTTTTGAAGGTCCAAAGCCTCAGTTTTAGAGTCCCAAGCCTGATTTAAAGGGTCTCCTGTCCCACCCAGCAAAGCCTGTTCCCCCAAGGCCATGGGATCCAGGGCATGAGTCACATCCTTGGCAGCTGGACCTCCAGTCGAGTGTAAGTGCACGTGTCCTACAATGAACACAGAACAACACAGAAAAAGCGACTGCCCTCCAGTGTCACTGTCAGTGAGGTGGAGAGCAAAACAGGGTAAGGAAAAGGCTCCACAGCATTCCCATCTGCCTTTCTCTTCTTGCTTTGTTTTTTTTTTTTTGGAGCTTTGCAATTTTCTTCCCTCTTTCCCCACATTTCTATTGTGCTCTTTCTCTGTGGGGCTGTGGTGGGGCTGCAGGTCAGCTTCTGTTCTGACACCAGCGCTCAGGGTCCTGCCCTGGAGGTGTCTTCATGGGAACTAGGTGCCCAAGCTGTGAGGCACCATGTCATTCAGTTGGTAGCGTTGAAAAATTTTCTGAAACATTCCTCATTCATCTCAGGGAGGGGGATTGCGATGAGAAATGGCGTGGGCTTTACCTCTAAGAAGTCTCCCCGAACTTGTCATTGTGTTTTCCTTCTTGGACAGGTCCCCATGCCCACAGAGAACAAATGTCCAATGGCAGCTCCATCACCCAGTTCCTCCTACTGGCATTGGCAGACACGCGGGAGCTGCAGCTCTTGCACTTCTGGCTCTTCCTGGCCATCTACCTGGCTGCCCTCCTGGGCAACGGCCTCATCATCACTGCCGTTGCCTGCGACCACCGCCTCCACACCCCCATGTACTTCTTCCTCCTCAACCTCTCCCTTCTTGACCTGGGCTCCATCTCCACCACTCTCCCCAAAGCCATGGCCAATGCCCTGTGGGACACCAGGGCCATCTCTTTCTCAGGGTGTGCTGCCCAAGTCTTTGTATTTGCCTTTTTCTTTTTGGCAGAGTATTCTCTGCTAGCCATCATGGCCTATGACCGCTACGTGGCCATCTGCAAACCTCTGCACTATGGGACCCTCCTGGGCAGCAGAGCTTGTGTCCACATGGCAGCAGCTGCCTGGGGCACTGGGTTTCTCCATGCTGTGCTGCACACTGCTAATACATTTTCACTACCCCTCTGCCAAGGCAATGTCCTGGACCAGTTCTTCTGTGAAATTCCCCACATCCTCAAGCTCTCCTGCTCAGATGCCTACCACAGGGAGGTTGGACTTCTTGTGTTTACTGCCTCTTTTGGATTTGGGTGTTTTGTTTTCATTGTGGCGTCCTACGTGCAGATCCTCAGGGCCGTGCTGAGGATCCCCTCTGAGCAGGGACGGCACAAAGCCTTTTCCACATGCCTCCCTCACCTGGCTGTGGTCTCCCTGTTTCTCAGGACATAATTTTTTGCCTACCTGAAGCCACACTCCTTCTCCTCTCCATCCCTGGATATGGTGGTGGCAGTTCTGTACGCAGTGGTGCCTCCAGCAGTGAACCCCCTCATCTACAGCATGAGGAACCAGGAGCTTAAGGATGCAGTGTGGAAGCTGATGACTGGATGGTTTTAAGCAGCAATAAACTGCCCATTTTCTTCTGTATATCACTCACAATGTAAAGCACTATAGGACCAGCCTGACTTTGGCAGTTGGTCTGGTTCAGTTTTTAACTTTTGTTAGTTTTAATCATATTGTCCACAATGAAATGCTATTACTCGTAACATTCCTAAGTCAGTATCTACCTGTCCTGTGTGACCCAGAGACTGTGTAATGATGAGCCGTGCTCTCTGTGTTTTAAAACAAAATAAACGACCCCTCAGTGACTTGTTTGTCCAAGGTCCTTTATTGAGACCTTCTCTGGAGCTGCAGGGGCAGTGCCTGTGTGCAGAGGTGGAGGGGAAAAGAGTCCTGGCACAGCAGCACTGCCAGGCAGCACCAGCACTTGGTCTTTCCGAGCTGCTCACTTTCCACTTCCACTCTCTCCTTCTGAGCCCTTCTGTTGGTGTAAGGCCTGAGAGCACTGGCAGCTTGATGTAGTCCTGGTGGGTGGCAGTTTGTGCCAGCAGGCAGGGACAAGCAATGGGTGCTTCTGTGGCAGAGCTGACATCCATAACAGCATTGCCATCATGAAAGGGCAGTTGCTGAAGGCTCTAGGTCTCACCCACTGTGGCCAGCTTCATTGCAAATGCTCCATCACGCTTCCTTGGCTTTCTGGCCTGTCCCTTTCATTATGTGCTATCAAAGGAGGTGGCCTGCAGAGCATCTCAGCTGTGCAGTCAGAAGGCAATCAGGCTGGCGAGGCATGATTTACCCTTGGGGAGTCCATGCCGACTGCTTTTGGACATGTTCTTCTCTTTTAGCTGTCCAGACATGTCAGCCATGAGGAGGCATTCAGTGGCTCCCTCCTCACCAAAGTGAGCTTGTACAGCCTGCGGTGCCCTGGCTTGCACTTCTGGCTGCCTTCAAAGATGGGTGCAGCACTTGCTTGTCCTCACTCACATAAGATCTTCGCCAGTCCCATGACCTCTCAAAAGGGATACTCCAAGAAATGCCAGTCTTCCCCTCTAACTTCCTTACCACTATTCTGCTTGTTATACAGTGGATTTAGTTTCACTAGTCTTTCATATACTTTCACCTATCCTGATACAGTGGCCATTTCTAAAATCATCTTTGCGGATGCAGACTGCCTAGGCAAAGGCCCTTGCCATTTTTCTCCCGTTTTCTCCTCCCCTTAATCTTTGTTCATTCAGATACCTCTCACCTCTGCAGCTGCCTTAAGCCTCAGGGAGTTCAAAGCTTGCCTGTCTCTCAGTAGTCTAATTGTCTCTTTAACCAACACTTTAGTTGTTTTCCTATCTATCTGTTTGCACCTATCTATCTAAAACATTTCTCATAAGATTATCCCTTGTAGAAAGGCAACCTCCTTAGAGGCAGCTTGTACTTAGCAGATGGATACAGAGTGTGTTTTACTGTTTGTGAAACTTTATCCGGCTTTTCTTTACTTGCAAATAGGAAAAATTCTCCTGTGCCTGTGTGCAGCCAGTTCTCGAAGGAGAGCAGGTGGGAGATGGTGCAGAGGACCTGTAGCATCCAGCTACGGAGATGAGTGCAGAAGTCTGATGCAAGGAACAGTGATGCAAGTCCCAGGTGGCCAATGACAGAAAAGGGGACGTTTGGGAGGTGAGGAGCAAAGTTGTCCATACAGTGTCAGACCTCAAGGGACTGCTTTTCCTACCTGTCCAGACCTCCCGAGCGGACACTCACCTCTTCTTTAACCTCAGAATTAATAAAAAATATCCTTTAAAACAAAATTCATTTTTATTAGATGCACTTTGAAATCTTTCGCCTTAACTACCCTAGGAAACCTCTCTAATGAGCTGTACAAGTCGTGAAGACTTGGAGAAAATCACAGGAAGAGACAGGGCTCGTTAGGGCTTTCTGTATTTTAATGAGCCCCATGGTGTATTTGGGGCTGAGGCCTTGAACCTCAGATACCGAGAGGAGATTGAACAAACTGCTCAAGAAGTCCAAGTCAGAAGCTGAACCCAAAGTATCTGGAAGCATTAATGGGCCCCATGAGGACCATTACTGACAAAGCCTCCCCAGGGACTCTTTAGAGCAGGTAATTGGAGGCCATGATTGCAGGTAGGCAAAGGCTCTGTGCAGGCAGCTGTAATGCTGAGCAAACCCTTTGGTTTCTTCTGTGAAGCAGAAAGGCCAAGCCCTCATCCGCAGGCCCTGGGAAGGCAGATCCTGTCCCTCCCGCATGGCTCAGGGCTCCTCCTGGGGGCAGTGGGGTGTGAGGGTGAGCAATGCCAAGTGTAGGAAAACTGTACACCACCTCCCGGCCTCCCCAGGCAGGGCTGAGGAGAAACAAAGGCCAGAGCCTCAAAACAACTTTTGCCTGGTAGGCCTCGGTGCCAGAGGCAGCTGCCAGAGCCAAGAGGACAAAGACCTCGGTCCTGTTGGGCCTTTCAGCCTTGCTAGAGCCCTTGGCCATCTCTGCTGCAGGCTGTCCTACGCTGTCCCATGCCTGCACCTCTTTCCCTTCAGGCTCTTGACATCCATCTTGCCTTCCCACCTAGCTCTCAGCCCAGCATTTCTATAGCTTCACTGATGGCTCTCCACCCTTGCTGGCTTTCCCTTGAAACACAAAGCCATGGGCTGGTCCAGACTCCCTCTGGGTCACCTCTTGCACTACAAGGCTACCCTTTCAGTGACATTTCTTTTTCCTCACATCTAGTCTGAACCTTCCAAGCTGCACTTTGTGGAGGCTTCCTTCTCTTCCCACTACCAGGAAAAGCTCCATCACCTCTGAGGCCACCCTTCAAGCAGCTGCACGCTACTACTATAGTGCCCTGAGCCTCCACTTCACCAGGAGAAAGAAGTCCAGGTCCTTCAGCCTCTCCACACAGGCCCCATCCCCCATCCTGGCAGATGTCCCTTGGGGCCGCTCCAGGTCTCCCACTCTTCCAGACGAGGGAACCCACACTCGGACACACTACTCCAGATGTGGCCACACCAGTGCTGAGTGAAGGGGGACGATAACACCCTGGTCTGGGTGGCCACAGTCCTCCTAATGCAGCCCTGTATGCAGCTGGCCTTAGTCACTGTTGGTAGTGTTTGCTCTATCAAATGGCATTTGAAATGATACCTCACAGAGTCTGCGTGCCTTTCTTACAGGGGACGTGACAAACCAGGACCTCCAGGTGCAAAACAACAACCAAGTCACGTGCCTGCTGCTGCCTACCAGGTTCTCAGGCAGAAGTGATGTCCTAGTCAACAGCCCAGCCCTGTGTCTGCTGATGGCCAATGACCCAAAGAGACCGGAGATTCCAGTGTCCTCACACTCCCCTTCATGGCCATGTGCCTCCTACTGGCCTATGAGCTTCTCAGACATCACTGATGTCATCATAATAGCCCAACCCATCAGCCGCCTTCTGGCCTACCAACTGACCAGACAAAAGTAACCTCACCATGATCTTCCAAGCCACGTGCCTGCTGCTGGCCTTTCAGCTTCTCCAGTGGACACAACCAAGCCATGTACCTGCTGCTGTCCCCTCAGGTGCTCAGGTGGAAGGGATGTGACAACCCCTACCCAAGCCCTCTTCCTGCATGGGCCTACCAGGTACTTAGAGAAAATGATTCCCACAGTCAGCTTGCCAGCCACGTGCCTTCTGCTGGCCTCCTAGGGACACTGGCAAATGGGAGCCTAAAAGTACGTGTCCCCGCCATGAGGCAAGGGCTGAGCTATCAGCTACTGCAGAAAGAAGTGACCTCCCAGTCCCGTTCCCAGCCATGTTCCTGCTGCCGCCCTACCAACTCCAGAGACAGAAGTGACCTCACAGCCACCTTCACAGCCTTGTGCCTCCTGCTGACCCATGAGATCCTGAAGCACAGCGGACCTCACCATAGCATTCCCACCCATCTCCTCCTTGTGGCCTATGAGCTGATCAGATACAGGTCACCTCACATTCCTCTTCCAGTGCCGTGCGACTGTTCTGGGACCTCGCGATCGCTGCCCTGTTCAAGGGGCCAAACAGAGGAAGTTAGGGTTAGGAGGGGTTGAAGGTGAGGGGGCTGGAGCACAGGAATGAGGGCTTTGGGGCTTAGGTGTTCAGGTTAGGGCTTCGAGATCAGAGCTCACCTTTCAGTGCTGGGGATTGGGCAAAGGCTTAGGGAGCGGCCTTGCTGTTCTTCTGTTCACCTAGAAATTTAGAAGACATCAGAGCAACTACCTTCGCTGCTTCTACTGCAAAGCTGTTCTTGAGAACAGGAAATCCTCTTCCGACTTGAGCGTGTGCTTTTTTAGCAGTTAGTTCCCTGTAAGCAGAAGAGAACTGGAGCTGGTCAGCCCAGCACTGCCTCAAATGACCCAGGCTGGGCAGTCCATCCTGAGCTGCCACAGCAGGGCTTCAGGGCCCGCAGGTCCCGTTGCCTCATCAGAGCACAGGGACACATTCTACATGGGAATCTGAGAATAAAGGACTCGGCAGCCCCTTTGCATGGGAAAGAGGGGTGACAGGGTGAGATGCTCGCGGGCAGAGGTGGTTGGGGGTAACCCGGAGGGCAGGAGCAGCAGGAGGAACGCGAGCCTGCTGCTCTACCTGCCATGGCAGTTGGGCAGTGTGGGGTTGGTTTGGGGCAAACAGCATTCTGAGGGGTCCGTCCCCATGGCGATCATTCCGCCAGCACCTGCTTCAGCCAGCCTTGCAATGCTTTGATTTTTCATACCACAACAACTTCCCACCTCCATGATTTTCCATCCTGCTGATGAGTTCCTGCCCTCAGTGTTGGTTTCCCAGCCCCACGATGGTTCCCCGTCCCAGTGACGATTTCCCATCCCAATGGTGGTTTGCTATCCCAATGGTCTCCCATCCCAAGCATGATGTTTTGGGGGAGGCAAATTTCCTGTCCAAGGGGAAGGGATGGGGCCAGCACCAGTGGCCCTGTGATGCCAACACATGTGTGCTGTCCCATCCTGCCCTGGTGGTGGGGATGGGGGTTTGGGGCACTTTTGGGTTGTTTTTGTCCTCCCCTCTGTGCCCTGGGGGGCAACTGCCGCTCCCAGCTGTGGTGGAACCGGTGCCAGCATTGGTACCGTGTGGCCATGATGGGGAGCTGTCATGAAAATTTGGCAAGTGGGCTATCCTGACTAAGGAGAGAAGCTGGGACGCAGGGTATAGCATTACAAGAGGAATTCTTGCATTCGTGCGCATGAGCCGTCCCATTCAAACTGCGGCACCACAAATGCGGTTTTACACATGCTTCTTATGCTTTTCAAGCATTCAGGTCCAATGCACTTTGACCAATCTCTGCTTAACACACACACAGGCTGCTGTTCTGCAAAGCAACTCTAATTCTGTGGCGTCATCATCCATCTGCTTCTTTGTTGATCTTGGCATCCCTGGAGTTGGTCTGGCTGCAGATCCTGATCTCTGATGGCAGATAAGGGGAGGGTTTCACAGAGGTGTCGGAGGGGCTGGGATGCTGGCGTGAGCTGGGTCATCCAGGGGCATCCTTTCTTCTTCAGGGTGGGGGCTGTCCTTCTCCTCCTTGCAGTGAGCTGGGGGCCTTTAGTCCTGCTGACTGAACCATGACTGTGCAGTATACAACGTCAACTAGATGTGTATCTGTCTATCTTCAGGAACTCGATCCAATTTCATACTCTCATGACTAATTGCTGCAATAGTTAGGGCAAGAGATTTTCCTAGAAGAGCCCCTGGGGTGTCCCTTTGTGGGGGTCCCCGGGAGGTACTTGTGGGGGTTGCTCGTAGATGGTTGGGAGATGCAGGTACTGGGGGCGATGGTAGCAGTGTGGCGTGGGGATGCTGTTCCTGAGGACACCGGTTTTAGCCTGCGGTGGGGATGCCGACGGTGGGGCTGTCAGGAGCAGGACAGGGCAGAGATACCAGGGGTGTTGGTACCAGGCCGGGGTGGGGATGCTGCTTCCAGGGCACCACCGCAAGGTGGTGCCGCCTTTCATAGGGGTGGCCGCCTTTCACCAGGGAACAAAATGGAGGGACAAGGAGCACTAGTTCAGAGCTGGCCTGTGGCTGTATCTTGAGGGGAAGATGAAATTCATTGGAAATGAACCTGTAAGAGACCAGGTGCTTTGTCCACAAGTCTCACAGACACAGTCCTGTACCTGGGAAGAGTGGAGAAGAACCCCTCAGCAACCCCAATGTGGCAGCCAAAGCTGGGAACAGGCACGCTTACAGCCCTGGGCAGGTTTTTCTTCATCCAGCTGGTGCAGCTCAGGGAGGAGGTGGGAGCTCTGCCGGCAGATGAGCAGCCCTTCGTCAGCAGTGCATGGGGAAGCCTGGGGGCTGCTGGCTGTGGGAGGTGCCCGGGCCGTGGCAGCTGTGTGGTCTCGAGGGGACACGCCCGCGTGCGCGCCCATGTCACAAAGGGGCAGTGATGCAGCACCCACCCGGCGCTTGTGACCTCACCTGGCCAGGGCTTGAAATGCTGAAGAGCAGGCCAGCGAAAGCTAGTTGGGCTGAGCTGGCCTTCGGGATAACTCAGCTCCTTCCATTGCTACTTGCGTGCCCACTTTTTTCCAACCATTTATCGTTTCCTGCCCACTTCTCCTCAACTTCCATCCTCGTTCAAAGGTAATTATGATTTGACTTTCAGGACACAGCATAGGGTAGGTAGATAGAGGAGAAAAGTATAGGCTGGTGTGTGCCTTCCGCGCTCTAGGCTGAGCTATTACACCTTTCTAGGCTGGCCAGATATGGGCTATGGGTAGAGTTCCTCTTTGCTAATTCTTATATTTCTTTGCCATATCCCAGGAGAGGTAAGTAGGGGGGTGGCAGTGTAGTCTGAGGCGTTGGGCTCAGCATGGAATGACAAGAAGCCCACCCTGACTGATGGGGTAGGAAGGGAGACAGAAAAGGAGGACGGCAAAAGCAGCCGTTGAAGTAGCGGCCGAAAGCCGGTCACTGCTGTGTACAAGGTGGGAAAGTGTGGGCTGGAGAGCCAGAGGGCTCTGCTGCTAACGCTGGCCACAGGTAAGCAGCAGGTCCCCTTTAGAGAAGGTGACACGCAATGCAGTGTGTCAAAAGGGCCTTGGTAATTGCTGTCAATTGGAGTCCTGTGACAGGGACAGCAGGGCCATCAGCCTGCAGCTCTGCAGCACTTACAAGTACCACTGAAACACTTCTGATGGCAGACGTTGATCTATGGGTTTCGTTTGGAATTTTTTTCAATCATTTTCTTGAACTACGATTATTTCTTTGCAATCAGGTGACGGGACTGGCGCTGATCTTCTCTTTCTGGAGCACGTCCTGACATCCTTTGTCATCCAAAGCTTTCCGCTCTGTTCCTGAGAGGAGCGATGGCCGCAATGGGGAATGACTCCTGTGAGTAAGGGCTTCACCATTGGACTTTGTGAATGCCCAAAGGCGACGGACGTGGCTGCTGCTCCATCCCTGACTGTGGATGTGCTGACAACCTAGAGTGAATTCTGGGGCGTTTCCTGGTAGCAGCCAGGCTCACCCAGGTGTTTTTGATTAGACACAGGAAAATGAGTTTTGTCCCTCCTCTGCCACGATGTACAAGACTCTGAAAGATGACATTGCTCGTACTGACATCAGTAGGGTTACCTTCTGGGCTAGGGACTTGCTTGTTTTCATGAAGTCACTATCAGAAAAAGGGAAGACTTGACCTGATAATCCAATTCAAGAGTCTAGAGGGAAAGGAAGGTAGCCCGAAGCACAGAAATCAGAGTGTGGCTTTCTTGGAGTTTTGGCAAAGGAAGCAGGGCAACAGACTCTTTTCCAAAACTGCTTCTTGACCAGTCATTGTCAATGGCAGTGTTAGGCTTCCCCCAGTGTTTCTGTGTTGGAGGTTAGAGCTGCTTGTCCTGGGGGCTCCTGTACAGAGCTTGACTTTTAAACGATGCTTTTGTGCAACCACATCGTCTCCTCTCTTTTCAAATGTCATTTCCCTGCAGCCATTGCCGAGGGAATGGCTCTGCCGCAAAGGATCCTCTTTCCCCCGGAGAAGCTTTGCATGGATTGGCAGCAAAGACAGAGAGCTGGAGCAGGACTCCACAACCTGGGCAATACGTGCTACCTCAACTCCGTCCTGCAGTGCCTGACGTACACACCCCCTCTCGCCAACTACCTGCTCTCTCGGGAGCACAGCCGCTCGTGTCAGTACTTTTATCAACAGCTCCTTGCAAATCTGGTGGGCTCTTCCCAAGGATTCCCAGCATCTGGAATTTGATTGAGGAGAAAAGCAGCCCTCCTCTCTCAATCCCCCGAGTTGGTGTTCTTTGAACACTCAAGCCTAGAAGCCCCTTGTCCTATCTCGGTGTATTCATCTTCAGAGAGGCACCTCTTTCTAGCCCCCGCTCTCGGTCCCCATTCCTGCAAGTTAAACTCTCTTTGCTTCTTGCACAGAAAACTTTTGTCAGTTCAGCATCCCTCTGAAGAAAGTTTTCTATGCACTACAATGTCCCAGTGGGCCATTGGCACCTTGGGAGAAGAGGAGCGGGGGCTGTTCTTGTAACTTCAGGATCTCCATTAGGTTTCCCACCGCTCTGGAGATCTTGCTAACCCGAGACGCTTCCCTCCCTCCCTTCCTCTTCAGGTCGCCAGCAAGGCTTCTGCATGATGTGCAGAATGGAAGCACATGTTAACAAGGTCCTGCATTCCTCAGCCAGTGCCATCCAGCCTTGGAGTGTTGTCAATGTCCTCACACGTGAGTCATTTCAGGTGCTTTTACAGGTTTCCTTCCCTTCCTGCGGGGGACAACTCCTAACTTCTTCTTTCTTAGGAATAGGAGAACATTTCCAGCATGGCATGCAGGAAGACGCCCACGAGTTCTTACGCTGCACTGTCGATGCCATGCAGAGAGCTTGTCTGAGTGGAAGCAACGAGTAAGCACAAGCAAATTCCCTTTTCAATGCTCCTGAGGCCTTTGGACTCCTTGGTGTACTCCCATCAAGGAAACCCTACCGCCAGGGTTTTCAGACAAAGCAAAACTCCTGGAGGAGATCACTCTCTGCCCTACTTCTGAGCTCCCTGCCTTACCCTTTCTTTCCAGCTTGGATGTCTCTTCTCAAGCAACTACCATCGTCCACCAAATATTTGGGGGCATGCTGAGATCCAGAGGTACTTTTCCATGACTATCGCTCTGCTTGGAATTGTCTGTGTCCTTCTGTCTGCCTGTGATAAACAGCTGATCGTGTGACTGGCGTAGCAGGTATGGAGGCCGTAAACCGGCACAGTCAGTCGACTTCCCCTGTCGCTGAGCATTTTGATTTGCCTTCCAGTCACGTGCTTGAGCTGCAAAGCCGTTTCCGATTCCTACGAGGCCTTCCTGGATCTTCCTTTGGATATAAATGTAAGAGGGTTTGTAAGACATCCCAAGGCCCCCGTAGCTTTCCAGAATAAACGCAGGTGGTGTAAAACCATATACTGCAAAGCCAAGAGAAGAGAGCTTGGTGGTGGGTGGGGAGTGGAATGGACTGTGTCCTTCTGGGGAGGCCATGGCAGTGGTCTCCCTGTAGGTGCTGGCTTTAAGCGGGACAAGCACACATTATCCTCCCTGCACCCTTGATGGACTCTCCTCCTTCTTCCCTTTGCCCTCCCTCAACACCCCTCTGGCTCCCAGGCTGATGGGTTGTGTTGTTTTCATTCTGATGACCCTGCACCCCATCAGTAGCTGAACTGAGTGGTGCCACAGAGAGGTCGCTTTGATAGCCCTGGGCATTCCTGGGAAATGAGGAAATGTTCAGCATAATACCCTCTTTCTGCCTCCTTCTGGACACTGCTTGTGGGTTCACAGTGGGTCTCCTCAGCCTCAGCTACCTGCGCCTTCTTGGCAGCTCTTAGCCAAGTGTTTGGGCGAGGGCGTTTCCCCGAGCTCAGTGCTCTCCTTTCTCCCTCCTCCAGGCAGCCTCCTCTGTCACCGCAGCTCTGGAGGACTTTGTGAAACCCGAGCAGCTGGATGGGGAAAACTGCTTTAAATGTAGCAAGTAAGATGATTACTAACGCCATATTAATGCTAGATCCTTCCTGAAGGTGCTGCATGTCATCGTGCAGAAGTCCTCTTTTCATGGAGGTTTAATGCCCAGTAATGGGCAGCAGCTGTTGTTTAATCTGGTACTTATGGTTCTGAATAGCCTTAAAACAGCGTCAGGATGTGTGAGACAGGAAAGCTTGTCTTGCCTTCTGGCGGGGAAAAAGGGTGCCCTTCAGCATCTGGCTCTGTGCTTGCTTTCAAGGTGTGACAAGATGGTTGCCGCCTCCAAGAGGTTTACAATCCATCGCGTGCCCAAGGTTCTCACCGTGTGTCTGAAAAGGTTTGAACATCTCACCGGCAGGAAGATCAGCAAGGTGTGTACGCAATTGGAGTGCAACTTTCTCTTCCTGGAGCGGGAGGTGTCCCAAAGCAGTAGGCTCTTTCACAAGCCGTTCATGTTGGGTTCGTCGTGTTCCCTTCTGGGGAGACGAGAGTTCCCGTGGGAAGACAAGCATGGACTCTGCTCCGACGGAGCTGCTTTGGCCAAGAACAGTTTCCTGCCACCCAAACCATGACATGTTGAAGGCTCGTCCATGTACTAGCTCAGGATCATTTCTGAGCCCTCTTGGTCTCTCTGTAGGTGGTGGAGTATCCCGAGTACTTGGATCTTTGGCCATACACATCTCGGACAGCAGGAGAACCGCTCCTCTACGCCTTATATGCTGTCCTGGTACATAGCGGTGGCAGCTGTCATGCAGGACACTATTTCTGCTACACCAAGGTCAAGAGCAACTTCCTTCCTAGCAGGGGAAAAAATGTGTGCTGGGGAAGGCAACCTTTCACAGCAGTGTTACTGGCAGCCAAGGTTCTGGGGGAGAAGGTCTCCTTACCGGCTGCGTTGGAGTTGTTTTGGCGTGCTCTTGGTTCGGTAGTTTTCTGCCTGTGTTATCACTGAGAAACCAGGCAGTTCCTCTCCAGCTATCGATGCCTTTCTTTGCAGGCCAGCGATGGACTGTGGTACAAGATGAACGATGCGTCTGTGGAGGGTTCTGACATCAACACAGTTCTCAGGCAGCAAGCCTATCTACTGTTTTATGTCAGGTAATAACCAGTGCTAAAATGTGTTTCGAATACGTTTCCTTCTCCTGGCTTTGCTCTTTTTCTTCTCATCCTCCTGAGTGTTTCTCTTTTGGTCCTAGGAGACAGTTCCTACCTGCATCATTCAGTGCTGTCAAGTCTGAACTACCTCACCTCTGTCCTTACTTTTCCTTGCCGGGCTTTCGGCTCCTGCCCTGCTGTAAAGTGCTCCTTGTCTGCTCTCTGAAGCTGGCTAATGTAGAGAAGAGTACTTAAAGGGGGCCTCCAGGAAAGATGGGGAGGGACTCTTTATCAGGGAGTGTAGTGACAGGACGAGGGGTAAGGGTTTTAAACTGAACGAGGGAAGATGTAAATTAGGTATTAGGGAGAAATTCTTTACGGTGAGGGTGGTGAGACACTGGAAGAGGTTGCCCAGAGAAGCTGTGGATGCCCCCTCCCTGGAAGTGTTCAAGGCCAGCTTGGATGGGACTTGGAGCAACCTGATGGAGTGGAAGGTATCCCTGCCCATGGCAGGGGACTTGCAACTAGATGATCTTTAAGGTCCCTTCCAACCCCAACCATTCTGTGATTCTGTGATTCTATGAAATGGAGGCCGTAGGGGGGATAAAGACAAGGACTTGCTCTGACAGGTGTAGACCTGGTGGGAAGACCCCAATCGAATTTCTCATTTCTAGTCTCGCTTATATCTTCTCTCTGTTGTGGAAACCGCTCCAAGAAAATGACTGAACCCCAGAGGAGGCTGCAAGAACAGACCTAAATGGAGATCACTCTTTGTTTCTCCAGGTGCACTGATTTGAAAACTGGAGAAAGGGCTTCTTCCTCACCAGCACCATCATATGCCCGTCCCTTCCTCAGTCAGTGGGGGGCCGACAGCAAACAGGCGTGCTCTGTGGGACCACAGGGTCTGCCTCGTCGGACTAAGGTAACTCTGGGGAGGTGGGTCAGGGCAGCAGGTGGACAGTGGATTTCTTTCTGGGATCTTGGCATTGCTCTCTTTTCCCTCCCACACTGCAGCTTTCTTCACAGCCCCAACACTGCTCCCTCTCAAAGCATCCCACTTGTCTGCCTTTGGCCCTTCTGCCTTTGCAGCCCTCCAGGAGAGCCTTTGGGAGGCCCTTAGCTGTCCCCTCCCACAGCTTCTGGGCTTGCCTCACTCTTCTGCTCCTTTCAGGATGAAAGGGCAGGACCTTTTCACAGCTCTCTTTGCAGGACGTGGCGCTGGGCATGGAGGACTCTGCAGAGGACAGCAGCTCCTCTGCAACAGCCAGCAAGAGCCAGCTCACCTGGGCAGCTGCACGGGAGGCATCTGCAGGCTGGACGGGCTTCATCTGGCCAGGCAGGCTCAACATTGCCTCCTACATTGGCTCCTGCTTGCATCGCTTCTTCTGTGGCTGCATAAGGCTGGTGTCCGGAAGGAAAGCTGCGTGCCCGCTCTGCTCTCAACCATGTGAGCGTGTGCTGCACACCGTGCGAGAAGACAGCAACAAAGAGGAGCATGGATTCAGCCCTTCTTCCCACTGCCAGAAGAGTGGTGCCAAGGAGAGGGCCCGGAGCAGATCCCCGCAGTGGGGACAAGATCTCCGCAGCTGGTGCGTGGACACCACCGACTATGACCACTCAGCAGGGAGGAGGAGGAGGAGGAGAACTGGTCCTCCAAGGTGTGACTGCACTCCCAGGGATGACACAGCTGCAGGGCCCTCCAACGGCAGCTCCCAGTCGGCTCCTGCACCCAGTGCTGCTCGGGAGCAAACCCTGCCAGTGCAGAGAGAGCAGAGCAGATCCCTGCAGCAGGGCTATGATCTCCACAGCCAGTTTGTGGAGATCACGGACTATGACAGCTCAGAAAGGGGGAGGAGGAGGTGGAGAACAAGTCCTCCATGTCGTGACCAAGCCCCAAGGGATGACACAGCTCCAGGGCCCTCCAACACCAGCTCCAAGTGGGCTCCCGCATGCAGGGCTGCTCGGGACCAAACCCTGCTGAGGCAGAGAGAGCGGAGCAGATCCCCACAGCGGGGCTATGATGTCTGCAGCCAGTTTGTGGACACCACAGATTATGATGCCTCAGCAGGGAGAAGGAGGAGGAGGGTTTCAGTGCCCCAGAGAAGCATGCCAGACAAAGACTCGGGGCGCTGCGGCGGTGACGGGGACAGATTGTGACCCTGGCTGAAGAAGGAGCACAGCATCTTTCTTCTGCTGTGCCAGAGAAGAGGAGCAGCAGAAGAAAAAGGAGGAAGAGGAGAAAACGAGGAAGCACCAAAACTGCCCCCAGCAGGGCCCAAGCTGCACAAAAGGCACCAGCAGCCCACCCTGTCCCCCCTCCCAGTGCTGCCTCTGGCCAGGAAGAGCTCAGAGAGACCTTCCAGAGACTCGGACAGCTCTGCCGGCTAGCCCGCCTGCCCACAGGTCCCTCGAGGAAGAGCTTTAAGCCCTGGTCAGCTCTTGGGATCGCCTTGCAAAAACAACACTCACTCGGTACCCACAGTCAGAAAAGCCAAAGCCAGAATTAAAAACATTCGTTGGCCTTGCATATGTAATTCCTGGGGTGTTTTCTTCTCTGTAGGTTTTGGGGCAATTGGAGGAAATGCCCAGTGTGGGAGGTTTATGTCTTGGGATTTTGAAAGCTGTGTGCTTGCCTGGGCCCATCTTGCAATCTCTTCTTTTTAAATATGGAGTTCAAGTCACTGCAACAGAAATGGGCTGGCTGAGACGACAGCGAGTGGGACTGAAACGGGCTGAACGGCCGGGCCCTGAGGGTGCTGCTCAGTGGCACCAAGCCTAGTGCAAGGCCAGTAACCAGGGGTGTCTCGCAGGGGTCAAGACTGGGTCTGATCCTGTTTATCATCTTCCTTAATTAATGTTCTGGAGGATGGGGCAGAGTGCACCCTCGGCAAGCTGACTGATGACAGCAGTCTGGGAGCAGCGGCACTTAGGCCAGGGGGTCGTGCTGCTGTCCCGAGGGACCTGGGCAGGCTGCAGAGACGGGCTGACAGAGACCTCATGCCCAGACCAGAAAGGGGACGTGCAAAGGGTGCTGTGCGGGTGACGAGCAGCGGCACAGGCTGCCCAGGGAGACTGTGGAGTCTCCATCCCTGGCGATGTTCCACGGCCCTCTGGACATGGTCAAGGAGAAGCGGCTGCAGGAGGCCCTGCTTGAGCAGGGGGGTTGGACCCGGTGACTTTGTCCTCCAGCTGACCTCCCGGCCAGCCTCAAGCAGCCGCTGATTCTGTGAAATGGACGCCTGGAAGAGGACCCAGCCACCAACGCTGTCACCCTCAGGTGGCCATCGACAGCTCCACCAGCAAGCTGCAGCCCTGGAGAGGAGCCCAGGGCGGAGCAGGCTCCTGGCAGGCCCTGCGGCCCCTGGAGAGGAGCCCAGGCAGCAGCAGGTTCTCTGGCCGGAGCTGCGGCCCGTGGGGCCCAGGCAGGAGCAGGGGAATGGCGTGAGGAGGAAGGGGCGGCAGAGCCGAGGCACTGTGGGCTGCCCGCAGCCCCATTCCCCGTCCCCCTGCACCGCTGGGAGGGGAGAGGGGGCCGAGGAGTCGGGAAGGAGGAGTGAGGCTGAGCCTGGGAAGGGCGGGGCTGGGGGAAGCTCTTTGGGTTGGGGTTTGGTGCTGCTCTCCGGCTGCCTTTTCCCTTGGCACCAAACTGCATCAGCCTGGCCCCGCTCAGGCCCCGCTCGCCCCTGAGGGGGCGCAGGCGGCTCTGGGAGGAGAGGCCCGGGCTGCTCCCGCCCACCCAGCCAGAGCCGTGCCATTGGCCACAGCTGAGCCAATCAGCAGAGCCGGTGTTGGCCTGTCAGGGCCAGGCGACCTGGGGCGGGGCCGCAGGGGCCAGAGGCCGAGCGGCCTGAGGAGAATGGGGGCAGAGCGGGGCCGGGGGCAGGCGGGGGGCCCCGCTCAGCAGCCGAAACCAGTTCCCACCAGTGCAGCCCTGGCTGAGGACAGCCCTGGTGAGAGCAGCACAAACCCCTTTCCCTTTTCCCAGCCTCCCTGGCTGCCGGCTGCAGCCGAGGCAGAGGCCGGGCAGGGGAGGGCTCATCCTGCCAGCGCTGCTGATGGCGGCAGAGGAGAGAGCGGCCTGGTCCTGCTGAGCGCAGGGTCGCTCTCCCGCCTGGGCTGCCCCTCGGCCCAGCGCTGCATCTCAGGACCAAGGGTCTGTATGGTTGTTGGTGTTGCTTTCAGGCAGGGTTGTTCCCCCACCCCATCCTCCCTTCCCCCTCCCTGCCCCGGCCAATATTCGCTGGAACCGTGCTGGCAGAAGGCCCCGGTTCCTGTTAAGGTCAGTTACAGGGAATAATTTAAAGGCAATTTGATGAGGCTGGCAATTCCAACTGCTCCAGGTACACAGGAGCTTTAAATGGGCAGTTGCCTGCCGGTGACCTTTCATATGCCTTTCTTCCTAGGTTCATTCATTTCACTCCCACCAAAACCAAAGCCCCGGCTTACACATGGAAAGGGGCAAAACCCGCCGTGGCAGACAGCTGCTCTCCAGGTCCTCATTGCTGTCTGGAGCCCTCCGTGACCAGGAATGGGCAGTGTGTGCCTCCAGTGTATCCCATCTCTGGATGTGCCAGGGCAAACCCCAAGCTCACAGCTGGCCCAAGTGAGTAACAGTTCTCCAGCCGTTCGTTCAGACAAGACAAACAGCCTTTCTTTTTTGCCCTGTGTCAGTATGCCTTGTAGAAAGGCAACCTCCTTAGAGGCAGCTTGTACTTAGCAGATGGATACAGAGTGTGTTTTACTGTTTGTGAAACTTTATCCGGCTTTTCTTTACTTGCAAATAGGAAAAATTCTCCTGTGCCTGTGTGCAGCCAGTTCTCGAAGGAGAGCAGGTGGGAGATGGTGCAGAGGACCTGTAGCATCCAGCTACGGAGATGAGTGCAGAAGTCTGATGCAAGGAACAGTGATGCAAGTCCCAGGTGGCCAATGACAGAAAAGGGGACGTTTGGGAGGTGAGGAGCAAAGTTGTCCATACAGTGTCAGACCTCAAGGGACTGCTTTTCCTACCTGTCCAGACCTCCCGAGCGGACACTCACCTCTTCTTTAACCTCAGAATTAATAAAAAATATCCTTTAAAACAAAATTCATTTTTATTAGATGCACTTTGAAATCTTTCGCCTTAACTACCCTAGGAAACCTCTCTAATGAGCTGTACAAGTCGTGAAGACTTGGAGAAAATCACAGGAAGAGACAGGGCTCGTTAGGGCTTTCTGTATTTTAATGAGCCCCATGGTGTATTTGGGGCTGAGGCCTTGAACCTCAGATACCGAGAGGAGATTGAACAAACTGCTCAAGAAGTCCAAGTCAGAAGCTGAACCCAAAGTATCTGGAAGCATTAATGGGCCCCATGAGGACCATTACTGACAAAGCCTCCCCAGGGACTCTTTAGAGCAGGTAATTGGAGGCCATGATTGCAGGTAGGCAAAGGCTCTGTGCAGGCAGCTGTAATGCTGAGCAAACCCTTTGGTTTCTTCTGTGAAGCAGAAAGGCCAAGCCCTCATCCGCAGGCCCTGGGAAGGCAGATCCTGTCCCTCCCGCATGGCTCAGGGCTCCTCCTGGGGGCAGTGGGGTGTGAGGGTGAGCAATGCCAAGTGTAGGAAAACTGTACACCACCTCCCGGCCTCCCCAGGCAGGGCTGAGGAGAAACAAAGGCCAGAGCCTCAAAACAACTTTTGCCTGGTAGGCCTCGGTGCCAGAGGCAGCTGCCAGAGCCAAGAGGACAAAGACCTCGGTCCTGTTGGGCCTTTCAGCCTTGCTAGAGCCCTTGGCCATCTCTGCTGCAGGCTGTCCTACGCTGTCCCATGCCTGCACCTCTTTCCCTTCAGGCTCTTGACATCCATCTTGCCTTCCCACCTAGCTCTCAGCCCAGCATTTCTATAGCTTCACTGATGGCTCTCCACCCTTGCTGGCTTTCCCTTGAAACACAAAGCCATGGGCTGGTCCAGACTCCCTCTGGGTCACCTCTTGCACTACAAGGCTACCCTTTCAGTGACATTTCTTTTTCCTCACATCTAGTCTGAACCTTCCAAGCTGCACTTTGTGGAGGCTTCCTTCTCTTCCCACTACCAGGAAAAGCTCCATCACCTCTGAGGCCACCCTTCAAGCAGCTGCACGCTACTACTATAGTGCCCTGAGCCTCCACTTCACCAGGAGAAAGAAGTCCAGGTCCTTCAGCCTCTCCACACAGGCCCCATCCCCCATCCTGGCAGATGTCCCTTGGGGCCGCTCCAGGTCTCCCACTCTTCCAGACGAGGGAACCCACACTCGGACACACTACTCCAGATGTGGCCACACCAGTGCTGAGTGAAGGGGGACGATAACACCCTGGTCTGGGTGGCCACAGTCCTCCTAATGCAGCCCTGTATGCAGCTGGCCTTAGTCACTGTTGGTAGTGTTTGCTCTATCAAATGGCATTTGAAATGATACCTCACAGAGTCTGCGTGCCTTTCTTACAGGGGACGTGACAAACCAGGACCTCCAGGTGCAAAACAACAACCAAGTCACGTGCCTGCTGCTGCCTACCAGGTTCTCAGGCAGAAGTGATGTCCTAGTCAACAGCCCAGCCCTGTGTCTGCTGATGGCCAATGACCCAAAGAGACCGGAGATTCCAGTGTCCTCACACTCCCCTTCATGGCCATGTGCCTCCTACTGGCCTATGAGCTTCTCAGACATCACTGATGTCATCATAATAGCCCAACCCATCAGCCGCCTTCTGGCCTACCAACTGACCAGACAAAAGTAACCTCACCATGATCTTCCAAGCCACGTGCCTGCTGCTGGCCTTTCAGCTTCTCCAGTGGACACAACCAAGCCATGTACCTGCTGCTGTCCCCTCAGGTGCTCAGGTGGAAGGGATGTGACAACCCCTACCCAAGCCCTCTTCCTGCATGGGCCTACCAGGTACTTAGAGAAAATGATTCCCACAGTCAGCTTGCCAGCCACGTGCCTTCTGCTGGCCTCCTAGGGACACTGGCAAATGGGAGCCTAAAAGTACGTGTCCCCGCCATGAGGCAAGGGCTGAGCTATCAGCTACTGCAGAAAGAAGTGACCTCCCAGTCCCGTTCCCAGCCATGTTCCTGCTGCCGCCCTACCAACTCCAGAGACAGAAGTGACCTCACAGCCACCTTCACAGCCTTGTGCCTCCTGCTGACCCATGAGATCCTGAAGCACAGCGGACCTCACCATAGCATTCCCACCCATCTCCTCCTTGTGGCCTATGAGCTGATCAGATACAGGTCACCTCACATTCCTCTTCCAGTGCCGTGCGACTGTTCTGGGACCTCGCGATCGCTGCCCTGTTCAAGGGGCCAAACAGAGGAAGTTAGGGTTAGGAGGGGTTGAAGGTGAGGGGGCTGGAGCACAGGAATGAGGGCTTTGGGGCTTAGGTGTTCAGGTTAGGGCTTTGAGATCAGAGCTCACCTTTCAGTGCTGGGGATTGGGCAAAGGCTTAGGGAGCGGCCTTGCTGTTCTTCTGTTCACCTAGAAATTTAGAAGACATCAGAGCAACTACCTTCGCTGCTTCTACTGCAAAGCTGTTCTTGAGAACAGGAAATCCTCTTCCGACTTGAGCGTGTGCTTTTTTAGCAGTTAGTTCCCTGTAAGCAGAAGAGAACTGGAGCTGGTCAGCCCAGCACTGCCTCAAATGACCCAGGCTGGGCAGTCCATCCTGAGCTGCCACAGCAGGGCTTCAGGGCCCGCAGGTCCCGTTGCCTCATCAGAGCACAGGGACACATTCTACATGGGAATCTGAGAATAAAGGACTCGGCAGCCCCTTTGCATGGGAAAGAGGGGTGACAGGGTGAGATGCTCGCGGGCAGAGGTGGTTGGGGGGTAACCCGGAGGGCAGGAGCAGCAGGAGGAACGCGAGCCTGCTGCTCTACCTGCCATGGCAGTTGGGCAGTGTGGGGTTGGTTTGGGGCAAACAGCATTCTGAGGGGTCCGTCCCCATGGCGATCATTCCGCCAGCACCTGCTTCAGCCAGCCTTGCAATGCTTTGATTTTTCATACCACAACAACTTCCCACCTCCATGATTTTCCATCCTGCTGATGAGTTCCTGCCCTCAGTGTTGGTTTCCCAGCCCCACGATGGTTCCCCGTCCCAGTGACGATTTCCCATCCCAATGGTGGTTTGCTATCCCAATGGTCTCCCATCCCAAGCATGATGTTTTGGGGGAGGCAAATTTCCTGTCCAAGGGGAAGGGATGGGGCCAGCACCAGTGGCCCTGTGATGCCAACACATGTGTGCTGTCCCATCCTGCCCTGGTGGTGGGGATGGGGGTTTGGGGCACTTTTGGGTTGTTTTTGTCCTCCCCTCTGTGCCCTGGGGGGCAACTGCCGCTCCCAGCTGTGGTGGAACCGGTGCCAGCATTGGTACCGTGTGGCCATGATGGGGAGCTGTCATGAAAATTTGGCAAGTGGGCTATCCTGACTAAGGAGAGAAGCTGGGACGCAGGGTATAGCATTACAAGAGGAATTCTTGCATTCGTGCGCATGAGCCGTCCCATTCAAACTGGGGCACCACAAATGCGGTTTTACACATGCTTCTTATGCTTTTCAAGCATTCAGGTCCAATGCACTTTGACCAATCTCTGCTTAACACACACACAGGCTGCTGTTCTGCAAAGCAACTCTAATTCTGTGGCGTCATCATCCATCTGCTTCTTTGTTGATCTTGGCATCCCTGGAGTTGGTCTGGCTGCAGATCCTGATCTCTGATGGCAGATAAGGGGAGGGTTTCACAGAGGTGTCGGAGGGGCTGGGATGCTGGCGTGAGCTGGGTCATCCAGGGGCATCCTTTCTTCTTCAGGGTGGGGGCTGTCCTTCTCCTCCTTGCAGTGAGCTGGGGGCCTTTAGTCCTGCTGACTGAACCATGACTGTGCAGTATACAACGTCAACTAGATGTGTATCTGTCTATCTTCAGGAACTCGATCCAATTTCATACTCTCATGACTAATTGCTGCAATAGTTAGGGCAAGAGATTTTCCTAGAAGAGCCCCTGGGGTGTCCCTTTGTGGGGGTCCCCGGGAGGTACTTGTGGGGGTTGCTCGTAGATGGTTGGGAGATGCAGGTACTGGGGGCGATGGTAGCAGTGTGGCGTGGGGATGCTGTTCCTGAGGACACCGGTTTTAGCCTGCGGTGGGGATGCCGACGGTGGGGCTGTCAGGAGCAGGACAGGGCAGAGATACCAGGGGTGTTGGTACCAGGCCGGGGTGGGGATGCTGCTTCCAGGGCACCACCGCAAGGTGGTGCCGCCTTTCATAGGGGTGGCCGCCTTTCACCAGGGAACAAAATGGAGGGACAAGGAGCACTAGTTCAGAGCTGGCCTGTGGCTGTATCTTGAGGGGAAGATGAAATTCATTGGAAATGAACCTGTAAGAGACCAGGTGCTTTGTCCACAAGTCTCACAGACACAGTCCTGTACCTGGGAAGAGTGGAGAAGAACCCCTCAGCAACCCCAATGTGGCAGCCAAAGCTGGGAACAGGCACGCTTACAGCCCTGGGCAGGTTTTTCTTCATCCAGCTGGTGCAGCTCAGGGAGGAGGTGGGAGCTCTGCTGGCAGATGAGCAGCCCTTCGTCAGCAGTGCATGGGGAAGCCTGGGGGCTGCTGGCTGTGGGAGGTGCCCGGGCCGTGGCAGCTGTGTGGTCTCGAGGGGACACGCCCGCGTGCGCGCCCATGTCACAAAGGGGCAGTGATGCAGCACCCACCCGGCGCTTGTGACCTCACCTGGCCAGGGCTTGAAATGCTGAAGAGCAGGCCAGCGAAAGCTAGTTGGGCTGAGCTGGCCTTCGGGATAACTCAGCTCCTTCCATTGCTACTTGCGTGCCCACTTTTTTCCAACCATTTATCGTTTCCTGCCCACTTCTCCTCAACTTCCATCCTCGTTCAAAGGTAATTATGATTTGACTTTCAGGACACAGCATAGGGTAGGTAGATAGAGGAGAAAAGTATAGGCTGGTGTGTGCCTTCCGCGCTCTAGGCTGAGCTATTACACCTTTCTAGGCTGGCCAGATATGGGCTATGGGTAGAGTTCCTCTTTGCTAATTCTTATATTTCTTTGCCATATCCCAGGAGAGGTAAGTAGGGGGTGGCAGTGTAGTCTGAGGCGTTGGGCTCAGCATGGAATGACAAGAAGCCCACCCTGACTGATGGGGTAGGAAGGGAGACAGAAAAGGAGGACGGCAAAGGCAGCCGTTGAAGTAGCGGCCGAAAGCCGGTCACTGCTGTGTACAAGGTGGGAAAGTGTGGGCTGGAGAGCCAGAGGGCTCTGCTGCTAACGCTGGCCACAGGTAAGCAGCAGGTCCCCTTTAGAGAAGGTGACACGCAATGCAGTGTGTCAAAAGGGCCTTGGTAATTGCTGTCAGTTGGAGTCCTGTGACAGGGACAGCAGGGCCATCAGCCTGCAGCTCTGCAGCACTTACAAGTACCACTGAAACACTTCTGATGGCAGACGTTGATCTGTGCATTTCATTTAGAATTGTTTTCAATCATTTTCTTGAACTCCACTTATTTCTTTGCAATCAGGTGACAGGACTGGCGCTGATCTTCTCTTTCTGGAGCACGTCCTGACATCCTTTGTCATCCAAAGCTTTCCGCTCTGTTCCTGAGAGGAGCGATGGCCGCAATGGGGAATGACTCCTGTGAGTAAGGGCTTCACCATTGGACTTTGTGAATGCCCAAAGGCGACGGACGTGGCTGCTGCTCCATCCCTGACTGTGGATGTGCTGACAACCTAGAGTGAATTCTGGGGCGTTTCCTGGTAGCAGCCAGGCTCACCCAGGAGTTTTTGATTAGACACAGGAAAATGAGTTTTGTCCCTCCTCTGCCACGATGGAAAAGACTTTGAAAGATGACATTGCTCGTACTGACATCAGTAGGGTTACCTTCTGGGCTAGGGACTTGCTTGTTTTCATGAAGTCACTATCAGAAAAAGGGAAGACTTGACCTGATAATCCAATTCAAGAGTCTAGAGGGAAAGGAAGGTAGCCCGAAGCACAGAAATCAGAGTGTGGCTTTCTTGGAGTTTTGGCAAAGGAAGCAGGGCAACAGACTCTTTTCCAAAACTGCTTCTTGACCAGTCATTGTCAATGGCAGTGTTAGGCTTCCCCCAGTGTTTCTGTGTTGGAGGTTAGAGCTGCTTGTCCTGGGGGCTCCTGTACAGAGCTTGACTTTTAAACGATGCTTTTGTGCAACCACATCGTCTCCTCTCTTTTCAAATGTCATTTCCCTGCAGCCATTGCCGAGGGAATGGCTCTGCCGCAAAGGATCCTCTTTCCCCCGGAGAAGCTTTGCATGGATTGGCAGCAAAGACAGAGAGCTGGAGCAGGACTCCACAACCTGGGCAATACGTGCTACCTCAACTCCGTCCTGCAGTGCCTGACGTACACACCCCCTCTCGCCAACTACCTGCTCTCTCGGGAGCACAGCCGCTCGTGTCAGTACTTTTATCAACAGCTCCTTGCAAATCTGGTGGGCTCTTCCCAAGGATTCCCAGCATCTGGAATTTGATTGAGGAGAAAAGCAGCCCTCCTCTCTCAATCCCCCGAGTTGGTGTTCTTTGAACACTCAAGCCTAGAAGCCCCTTGTCCTATCTCGGTGTATTCATCTTCAGAGAGGCACCTCTTTCTAGCCCCCGCTCTCGGTCCCCATTCCTGCAAGTTAAACTCTCTTTGCTTCTTGCACAGAAAACTTTTGTCAGTTCAGCATCCCTCTGAAGAAAGTTTTCTATGCACTACAATGTCCCAGTGGGCCATTGGCACCTTGGGAGAAGAGGAGCGGGGGCTGTTCTTGTAACTTCAGGATCTCCATTAGGTTTCCCACCGCTCTGGAGATCTTGCTAACCCGAGACGCTTCCCTCCCTCCCTTCCTCTTCAGGTCGCCAGCAAGGCTTCTGCATGATGTGCAGAATGGAAGCACATGTTAACAAGGTCCTGCATTCCTCAGCCAGTGCCATCCAGCCTTGGAGTGTTGTCAATGTCCTCACACGTGAGTCATTTCAGGTGCTTTTACAGGTTTCCTTCCCTTCCTGCGGGGGACAACTCCTAACTTCTTCTTTCTTAGGAATAGGAGAACATTTCCAGCATGGCATGCAGGAAGACGCCCACGAGTTCTTACGCTGCACTGTCGATGCCATGCAGAGAGCTTGTCTGAGTGGAAGCAACGAGTAAGCACAAGCAAATTCCCTTTTCAATGCTCCTGAGGCCTTTGGACTCCTTGGTGTACTCCCATCAAGGAAACCCTACCGCCAGGGTTTTCAGACAAAGCAAAACTCCTGGAGGAGATCACTCTCTGCCCTACTTCTGAGCTCCCTGCCTTACCCTTTCTTTCCAGCTTGGATGTCTCTTCTCAAGCAACTACCATCGTCCACCAAATATTTGGGGGCATGCTGAGATCCAGAGGTACTTTTCCATGACTATCGCTCTGCTTGGAATTGTCTGTGTCCTTCTGTCTGCCTGTGATAAACAGCTGATCGTGTGACTGGCGTAGCAGGTATGGAGGCCGTAAACCGGCACAGTCAGTCGACTTCCCCTGTCGCTGAGCATTTTGATTTGCCTTCCAGTCACGTGCTTGAGCTGCAAAGCCGTTTCCGATTCCTACGAGGCCTTCCTGGATCTTCCTTTGGATATAAATGTAAGAGGGTTTGTAAGACATCCCAAGGCCCCCGTAGCTTTCCAGAATAAACGCAGGTGGTGTAAAACCATATACTGCAAAGCCAAGAGAAGAGAGCTTGGTGGTGGGTGGGGAGTGGAATGGACTGTGTCCTTCTGGGGAGGCCATGGCAGTGGTCTCCCTGTAGGTGCTGGCTTTAAGCGGGACAAGCACACATTATCCTCCCTGCACCCTTGATGGACTCTCCTCCTTCTTCCCTTTGCCCTCCCTCAACACCCCTCTGGCTCCCAGGCTGATGGGTTGTGTTGTTTTCATTCTGATGACCCTGCACCCCATCAGTAGCTGAACTGAGTGGTGCCACAGAGAGGTCGCTTTGATAGCCCTGGGCATTCCTGGGAAATGAGGAAATGTTCAGCATAATACCCTCTTTCTGCCTCCTTCTGGACACTGCTTGTGGGTTCACAGTGGGTCTCCTCAGCCTCAGCTACCTGCGCCTTCTTGGCAGCTCTTAGCCAAGTGTTTGGGCGAGGGCGTTTCCCCGAGCTCAGTGCTCTCCTTTCTCCCTCCTCCAGGCAGCCTCCTCTGTCACCGCAGCTCTGGAGGACTTTGTGAAACCCGAGCAGCTGGATGGGGAAAACTGCTTTAAATGTAGCAAGTAAGATGATTACTAACGCCATATTAATGCTAGATCCTTCCTGAAGGTGCTGCATGTCATCGTGCAGAAGTCCTCTTTTCATGGAGGTTTAATGCCCAGTAATGGGCAGCAGCTGTTGTTTAATCTGGTACTTATGGTTCTGAATAGCCTTAAAACAGCGTCAGGATGTGTGAGACAGGAAAGCTTGTCTTGCCTTCTGGCGGGGAAAAAGGGTGCCCTTCAGCATCTGGCTCTGTGCTTGCTTTCAAGGTGTGACAAGATGGTTGCCGCCTCCAAGAGGTTTACAATCCATCGCGTGCCCAAGGTTCTCACCGTGTGTCTGAAAAGGTTTGAACATCTCACCGGCAGGAAGATCAGCAAGGTGTGTACGCAATTGGAGTGCAACTTTCTCTTCCTGGAGCGGGAGGTGTCCCAAAGCAGTAGGCTCTTTCACAAGCCGTTCATGTTGGGTTCGTCGTGTTCCCTTCTGGGGAGACGAGAGTTCCCGTGGGAAGACAAGCATGGACTCTGCTCCGACGGAGCTGCTTTGGCCAAGAACAGTTTCCTGCCACCCAAACCATGACATGTTGAAGGCTCGTCCATGTACTAGCTCAGGATCATTTCTGAGCCCTCTTGGTCTCTCTGTAGGTGGTGGAGTATCCCGAGTACTTGGATCTTTGGCCATACACATCTCGGACAGCAGGAGAACCGCTCCTCTACGCCTTATATGCTGTCCTGGTACATAGCGGTGGCAGCTGTCATGCAGGACACTATTTCTGCTACACCAAGGTCAAGAGCAACTTCCTTCCTAGCAGGGGAAAAAATGTGTGCTGGGGAAGGCAAACTTTCTCAGCAGTGTTACTGGCAGCCAAGGTTCTGGGGGGGAAGGTCTCCTTACCGGCTGCGTTGGAGTTGTTTTGGCGTGCTCTTGGTTCGGTAGTTTTCTGCCTGTGTTATCACTGAGAAACCAGGCAGTTCCTCTCCAGCTATCGATGCCTTTCTTTGCAGGCCAGCGATGGACTGTGGTACAAGATGAACGATGCGTCTGTGGAGGGTTCTGACATCAACACAGTTCTCAGGCAGCAAGCCTATCTACTGTTTTATGTCAGGTAATAACCAGTGCTAAAATGTGTTTCGAATACGTTTCCTTCTCCTGGCTTTGCTCTTTTTCTTCTCATCCTCCTGAGTGTTTCTCTTTTGGTCCTAGGAGACAGTTCCTACCTGCATCATTCAGTGCTGTCAAGTCTGAACTACCTCACCTCTGTCCTTACTTTTCCTTGCCGGGCTTTCGGCTCCTGCCCTGCTGTAAAGTGCTCCTTGTCTGCTCTCTGAAGCTGGCTAATGTAGAGAAGAGTACTTAAAGGGGGCCTCCAGGAAAGATGGGGAGGGACTCTTTATCAGGGAGTGTAGTGACAGGACGAGGGGTAAGGGTTTTAAACTGAACGAGGGAAGATGTAAATTAGGTATTAGGGAGAAATTCTTTACGGTGAGGGTGGTGAGACACTGGAAGAGGTTGCCCAGAGAAGCTGTGGATGCCCCCTCCCTGGAAGTGTTCAAGGCCAGCTTGGATGGGACTTGGAGCAACCTGATGGAGTGGAAGGTATCCCTGCCCATGGCAGGGGACTTGCAACTAGATGATCTTTAAGGTCCCTTCCAACCCCAACCATTCTGTGATTCTGTGATTCTATGAAATGGAGGCCGTAGGGGGGATAAAGACAAGGACTTGCTCTGACAGGTGTAGACCTGGTGGGAAGACCCCAATCGAATTTCTCATTTCTAGTCTCGCTTATATCTTCTCTCTGTTGTGGAAACCGCTCCAAGAAAATGACTGAACCCCAGAGGAGGCTGCAAGAACAGACCTAAATGGAGATCACTCTTTGTTTCTCCAGGTGCACTGATTTGAAAACTGGAGAAAGGGCTTCTTCCTCACCAGCACCATCATATGCCCGTCCCTTCCTCAGTCAGTGGGGGGCCGACAGCAAACAGGCGTGCTCTGTGGGACCACAGGGTCTGCCTCGTCGGACTAAGGTAACTCTGGGGAGGTGGGTCAGGGCAGCAGGTGGACAGTGGATTTCTTTCTGGGATCTTGGCATTGCTCTCTTTTCCCTCCCACACTGCAGCTTTCTTCACAGCCCCAACACTGCTCCCTCTCAAAGCATCCCACTTGTCTGCCTTTGGCCCTTCTGCCTTTGCAGCCCTCCAGGAGAGCCTTTGGGAGGCCCTTAGCTGTCCCCTCCCACAGCTTCTGGGCTTGCCTCACTCTTCTGCTCCTTTCAGGATGAAAGGGCAGGACCTTTTCACAGCTCTCTTTGCAGGACGTGGCGCTGGGCATGGAGGACTCTGCAGAGGACAGCAGCTCCTCTGCAACAGCCAGCAAGAGCCAGCTCACCTGGGCAGCTGCACGGGAGGCATCTGCAGGCTGGACGGGCTTCATCTGGCCAGGCAGGCTCAACATTGCCTCCTACATTGGCTCCTGCTTGCATCGCTTCTTCTGTGGCTGCATAAGGCTGGTGTCCGGAAGGAAAGCTGCGTGCCCGCTCTGCTCTCAACCATGTGAGCGTGTGCTGCACACCGTGCGAGAAGACAGCAACAAAGAGGAGCATGGATTCAGCCCTTCTTCCCACTGCCAGAAGAGTGGTGCCAAGGAGAGGGCCCGGAGCAGATCCCCGCAGTGGGGACAAGATCTCCGCAGCTGGTGCGTGGACACCACGGACTATGACCACTCAGCAGGGAGGAGGAGGAGGAGGAGAACTGGTCCTCCAAGGTGTGACTGCACTCCCAGGGATGACACAGCTGCAGGGCCCTCCAACGGCAGCTCCCAGTCGTCTCCTGCACCCAGTGCTGCACGGGAGCAAACCCTGCCAGTGCAGAGAGAGCAGAGCAGATCCCTGCAGCAGGGCTATGATCTCCACAGCCAGTTTGTGGAGATCACGGACTACGACAGCTCAGAAAGGGGGAGGAGGAGGTGGAGAACGAGTCCTCCATGTCGTGACCAAGCCCCAAGGGATGACACAGCTCCAGGGCCCTCCAACACCAGCTCCAAGTGGGCTCCCGCATGCAGGGCTGCTCGGGACCAAACCCTGCTGAGGCAGAGAGAGCGGAGCAGATCCCCACAGCGGGGCTATGATGTCTGCAGCCAGTTTGTGGACACCACAGATTATGATGCCTCAGCAGGGAGAAGGAGGAGGAGGGTTTCAGTGCCCCAGAGAAGCATGCCAGACAAAGACTCGGGGCGCTGCGGCGGTGACGGGGACAGATTGTGACCCTGGCTGAAGAAGGAGCACAGCATCTTTCTTCTGCTGTGCCAGAGAAGAGGAGCAGCAGAAGAAAAAGGAGGAAGAGGAGAAAACGAGGAAGCACCAAAACTGCCCCCAGCAGGGCCCAAGCTGCACAAAAGGCACCAGCAGCCCACCCTGTCCCCCCTCCCAGTGCTGCCTCTGGCCAGCAAGAGCTCAGAGAGACCTTCCAGAGACTCGGACAGCTCTGCCGGCTAGCCCGCCTGCCCACAGGTCCCTCGAGGAAGAGCTTTAAGCCCTGGTCAGCTCTTGGGATCGCCTTGCAAAAACAACACTCACTCGGTACCCACAGTCAGAAAAGCCAAAGCCAGAATTAAAAACATTCGTTGGCCTTGCATATGTAATTCCTGGGGTGTTTTCTTCTCTGTAGGTTTTGGGGCAATTGGAGGAAATGCCCAGTGTGGGAGGTTTATGTCTTGGGATTTTGAAAGCTGTGTGCTTGCCTGGGCCCATCTTGCAATCTCTTCTTTTTAAATATGGAGATCAAGTCACTCCAACAGAAATGGGCTGGCTGAGACAACAGCGAGTGGGACTGAAACGGGCTGAACGGCCGGGCCCTGAGGGTGCTGCTCAGTGGCACCAAGCCTAGTGCGAGGCCAGTAACCAGGGGTGTCTCGCAGGGGTCAAGACTGGGTCTGATCCTGTTTATCATCTTCCTTAATTAATGTTCTGGAGGATGGGGCAGAGTGCACCCTCGGCAAGCTGACTGATGACAGCAGTCTGGGAGCAGCGGCACTTAGGCCAGGGGGTCGTGCTGCTGTCCCGAGGGACCTGGGCAGGCTGCAGAGACGGGCTGACAGAGACCTCATGCCCAGACCAGAAAGGGGACGTGCAAAGGGTGCTGTGCGGGTGACGAGCAGCGGCACAGGCTGCCCAGGGAGACTGTGGAGTCTCCATCCCTGGCGATGTTCCACGGCCCTCTGGACATGGTCAAGGAGAAGCGGCTGCAGGAGGCCCTGCTTGAGCAGGGGGGTTGGACCCGGTGACTTTGTCCTCCAGCTGACCTCCCGGCCAGCCTCAAGCAGCCGCTGATTCTGTGAAATGGACGCCTGGAAGAGGACCCAGCCACCAACGCTGTCACCCTCAGGTGGCCATCGACAGCTCCACCAGCAAGCTGCAGCCCTGGAGAGGAGCCCAGGGCGGAGCAGGCTCCTGGCAGGCCCTGCGGCCCCTGGAGAGGAGCCCAGGCAGCAGCAGGTTCTCTGGCCGGAGCTGCGGCCCGTGGGGCCCAGGCAGGAGCAGGGGAATGGCGTGAGGAGGAAGGGGCGGCAGAGCCGAGGCGCTGTGGGCTGCCCGCAGCCCCATTCCCCGTCCCCCTGCACCGCTGGGAGGGGAGAGGGGGCCGAGGAGTCGGGAAGGAGGAGTGAGGCTGAGCCTGGGAAGGGCGGGGCTGGGGGAAGCTCTTTGGGTTGGGGTTTGGTGCTGCTCTCCGGCTGCCTTTTCCCTTGGCACCAAACTGCATCAGCCTGGCCCCGCTCAGGCCCCGCTCGCCCCTGAGGGGGCGCAGGCGGCTCTGGGAGGAGAGGCCCGGGCTGCTCCCGCCCACCCAGCCAGAGCCGTGCCATTGGCCACAGCTGAGCCAATCAGCAGAGCCGGTGTTGGCCTGTCAGGGCCAGGCGACCTGGGGCGGGGCCGCAGGGGCCAGAGGCCGAGCGGCCTGAGGAGAATGGGGGCAGAGCGGGGCCGGGGGCAGGCGGGGGGGCCCCGCTCAGCAGCCGAAACCAGTTCCCACCAGTGCAGCCCTGGCTGAGGACAGCCCTGGTGAGAGCAGCACAAACCCCTTTCCCTTTTCCCAGCCTCCCTGGCTGCCGGCTGCAGCCGAGGCAGAGGCCGGGCAGGGGAGGGCTCATCCTGCCAGCGCTGCTGATGGCGGCAGAGGAGAGAGCGGCCTGGTCCTGCTGAGCGCAGGGTCGCTCTCCCGCCTGGGCTGCCCCTCGGCCCAGCGCTGCATCTCAGGACCAAGGGTCTGTATGGTTGTTGGTGTTGCTTTCAGGCAGGGTTGTTCCCCCACCCCATCCTCCCTTCCCCCTCCCTGCCCCGGCCAATATTCGCTGGAACCGTGCTGGCAGAAGGCCCCGGTTCCTGTTAAGGTCATTTACAGGGAATAATTTAAAGGCAATTTGATGAGGCTGGCAATTCCAACTGCTCCAGGTACACAGGAGCTTTAAATGGGCAGTTGCCTGCCGGTGACCTTTCATATGCCTTTCTTCCTAGGTTCATTCATTTCACTCCCACCAAAACCAAAGCCCCGGCTTACACATGGAAAGGGGCAAAACCCGCCGTGGCAGACAGCTGCTCTCCAGGTCCTCATTGCTGTCTGGAGCCCTCCGTGACCAGGAACGGGCAGTGTGTGCCTCCAGTGTATCCCATCTCTGGATGTGCCAGGGCAAACCCCAAGCTCACAGCTGGCCCAAGTGAGTAACAGTTCTCCAGCCGTTCGTTCAGACAAGACAAACAGCCTTTCTTTTTTGCCCTGTGTCAGTATGCCTTGTAGAAAGGCAACCTCCTTAGAGGCAGCTTGTACTTAGCAGATGGATACAGAGTGTGTTTTACTGTTTGTGAAACTTTATCCGGCTTTTCTTTACTTGCAAATAGGAAAAATTCTCCTGTGCCTGTGTGCAGCCAGTTCTCGAAGGAGAGCAGGTGGGAGATGGTGCAGAGGACCTGTAGCATCCAGCTACGGAGATGAGTGCAGAAGTCTGATGCAAGGAACAGTGATGCAAGTCCCAGGTGGCCAATGACAGAAAAGGGGACGTTTGGGAGGTGAGGAGCAAAGTTGTCCATACAGTGTCAGACCTCAAGGGACTGCTTTTCCTACCTGTCCAGACCTCCCGAGCGGACACTCACCTCTTCTTTAACCTCAGAATTAATAAAAAATATCCTTTAAAACAAAATTCATTTTTATTAGATGCACTTTGAAATCTTTCGCCTTAACTACCCTAGGAAACCTCTCTAATGAGCTGTACAAGTCGTGAAGACTTGGAGAAAATCACAGGAAGAGACAGGGCTCGTTAGGGCTTTCTGTATTTTAATGAGCCCCATGGTGTATTTGGGGCTGAGGCCTTGAACCTCAGATACCGAGAGGAGATTGAACAAACTGCTCAAGAAGTCCAAGTCAGAAGCTGAACCCAAAGTATCTGGAAGCATTAATGGGCCCCATGAGGACCATTACTGACAAAGCCTCCCCAGGGACTCTTTAGAGCAGGTAATTGGAGGCCATGATTGCAGGTAGGCAAAGGCTCTGTGCAGGCAGCTGTAATGCTGAGCAAACCCTTTGGTTTCTTCTGTGAAGCAGAAAGGCCAAGCCCTCATCCGCAGGCCCTGGGAAGGCAGATCCTGTCCCTCCCGCATGGCTCAGGGCTCCTCCTGGGGGCAGTGGGGTGTGAGGGTGAGCAATGCCAAGTGTAGGAAAACTGTACACCACCTCCCGGCCTCCCCAGGCAGGGCTGAGGAGAAACAAAGGCCAGAGCCTCAAAACAACTTTTGCCTGGTAGGCCTCGGTGCCAGAGGCAGCTGCCAGAGCCAAGAGGACAAAGACCTCGGTCCTGTTGGGCCTTTCAGCCTTGCTAGAGCCCTTGGCCATCTCTGCTGCAGGCTGTCCTACGCTGTCCCATGCCTGCACCTCTTTCCCTTCAGGCTCTTGACATCCATCTTGCCTTCCCACCTAGCTCTCAGCCCAGCATTTCTATAGCTTCACTGATGGCTCTCCACCCTTGCTGGCTTTCCCTTGAAACACAAAGCCATGGGCTGGTCCAGACTCCCTCTGGGTCACCTCTTGCACTACAAGGCTACCCTTTCAGTGACATTTCTTTTTCCTCACATCTAGTCTGAACCTTCCAAGCTGCACTTTGTGGAGGCTTCCTTCTCTTCCCACTACCAGGAAAAGCTCCATCACCTCTGAGGCCACCCTTCAAGCAGCTGCACGCTACTACTATAGTGCCCTGAGCCTCCACTTCACCAGGAGAAAGAAGTCCAGGTCCTTCAGCCTCTCCACACAGGCCCCATCCCCCATCCTGGCAGATGTCCCTTGGGGCCGCTCCAGGTCTCCCACTCTTCCAGACGAGGGAACCCACACTCGGACACACTGCTCCAGATGTGGCCACACCAGTGCTGAGTGAAGGGGGACGATAACACCCTGGTCTGGGTGGCCACAGTCCTCCTAATGCAGCCCTGTATGCAGCTGGCCTTAGTCACTGTTGGTAGTGTTTGCTCTATCAAATGGCATTTGAAATGATACCTCACAGAGTCTGCGTGCCTTTCTTACAGGGGACGTGACAAACCAGGACCTCCAGGTGCAAAACAACAACCAAGTCACGTGCCTGCTGCTGCCTACCAGGTTCTCAGGCAGAAGTGATGTCCTAGTCAACAGCCCAGCCCTGTGTCTGCTGATGGCCAATGACCCAAAGAGACCGGAGATTCCAGTGTCCTCACACTCCCCTTCATGGCCATGTGCCTCCTACTGGCCTATGAGCTTCTCAGACATCACTGATGTCATCATAATAGCCCAACCCATCAGCCGCCTTCTGGCCTACCAACTGACCAGACAAAAGTAACCTCACCATGATCTTCCAAGCCACGTGCCTGCTGCTGGCCTTTCAGCTTCTCCAGTGGACACAACCAAGCCATGTACCTGCTGCTGTCCCCTCAGGTGCTCAGGTGGAAGGGATGTGACAACCCCTACCCAAGCCCTCTTCCTGCATGGGCCTACCAGGTACTTAGAGAAAATGATTCCCACAGTCAGCTTGCCAGCCACGTGCCTTCTGCTGGCCTCCTAGGGACACTGGCAAATGGGAGCCTAAAAGTACGTGTCCCCGCCATGAGGCAAGGGCTGAGCTATCAGCTACTGCAGAAAGAAGTGACCTCCCAGTCCCGTTCCCAGCCATGTTCCTGCTGCCGCCCTACCAACTCCAGAGACAGAAGTGACCTCACAGCCACCTTCACAGCCTTGTGCCTCCTGCTGACCCATGAGATCCTGAAGCACAGCGGACCTCACCATAGCATTCCCACCCATCTCCTCCTTGTGGCCTATGAGCTGATCAGATACAGGTCACCTCACATTCCTCTTCCAGTGCCGTGCGACTGTTCTGGGACCTCGCGATCGCTGCCCTGTTCAAGGGGCCAAACAGAGGAAGTTAGGGTTAGGAGGGGTTGAAGGTGAGGGGGCTGGAGCACAGGAATGAGGGCTTTGGGGCTTAGGTGTTCAGGTTAGGGCTTCGAGATCAGAGCTCACCTTTCAGTGCTGGGGATTGGGCAAAGGCTTAGGGAGCGGCCTTGCTGTTCTTCTGTTCACCTAGAAATTTAGAAGACATCAGAGCAACTACCTTCGCTGCTTCTACTGCAAAGCTGTTCTTGAGAACAGGAAATCCTCTTCCGACTTGAGCGTGTGCTTTTTTAGCAGTTAGTTCCCTGTAAGCAGAAGAGAACTGGAGCTGGTCAGCCCAGCACTGCCTCAAATGACCCAGGCTGGGCAGTCCATCCTGAGCTGCCACAGCAGGGCTTCAGGGCCCGCAGGTCCCGTTGCCTCATCAGAGCACAGGGACACATTCTACATGGGAATCTGAGAATAAAGGACTCGGCAGCCCCTTTGCATGGGAAAGAGGGGTGACAGGGTGAGATGCTCGCGGGCAGAGGTGGTTGGGGGGTAACCCGGAGGGCAGGAGCAGCAGGAGGAACGCGAGCCTGCTGCTCTACCTGCCATGGCAGTTGGGCAGTGTGGGGTTGGTTTGGGGCAAACAGCATTCTGAGGGGTCCGTCCCCATGGCGATCATTCCGCCAGCACCTGCTTCAGCCAGCCTTGCAATGCTTTGATTTTTCATACCACAACAACTTCCCACCTCCATGATTTTCCATCCTGCTGATGAGTTCCTGCCCTCAGTGTTGGTTTCCCAGCCCCACGATGGTTCCCCGTCCCAGTGACGATTTCCCATCCCAATGGTGGTTTGCTATCCCAATGGTCTCCCATCCCAAGCATGATGTTTTGGGGGAGGCAAATTTCCTGTCCAAGGGGAAGGGATGGGGCCAGCACCAGTGGCCCTGTGATGCCAACACATGTGTGCTGTCCCATCCTGCCCTGGTGGTGGGGATGGGGGTTTGGGGCACTTTTGGGTTGTTTTTGTCCTCCCCTCTGTGCCCTGGGGGCAACTGCCGCTCCCAGCTGTGGTGGAACCGGTGCCAGCATTGGTACCGTGTGGCCATGATGGGGAGCTGTCATGAAAATTTGGCAAGTGGGCTATCCTGACTAAGGAGAGAAGCTGGGACGCAGGGTATAGCATTACAAGAGGAATTCTTGCATTCGTGCGCATGAGCCGTCCCATTCAAACTGCGGCACCACAAATGCGGTTTTACACATGCTTCTTATGCTTTTCAAGCATTCAGGTCCAATGCACTTTGACCAATCTCTGCTTAACACACACACAGGCTGCTGTTCTGCAAAGCAACTCTAATTCTGTGGCGTCATCATCCATCTGCTTCTTTGTTGATCTTGGCATCCCTGGAGTTGGTCTGGCTGCAGATCCTGATCTCTGATGGCAGATAAGGGGAGGGTTTCACAGAGGTGTCGGAGGGGCTGGGATGCTGGCGTGAGCTGGGTCATCCAGGGGCATCCTTTCTTCTTCAGGGTGGGGGCTGTCCTTCTCCTCCTTGCAGTGAGCTGGGGGCCTTTAGTCCTGCTGACTGAACCATGACTGTGCAGTATACAACGTCAACTAGATGTGTATCTGTCTATCTTCAGGAACTCGATCCAATTTCATACTCTCATGACTAATTGCTGCAATAGTTAGGGCAAGAGATTTTCCTAGAAGAGCCCCTGGGGTGTCCCTTTGTGGGGGTCCCCGGGAGGTACTTGTGGGGGTTGCTCGTAGATGGTTGGGAGATGCAGGTACTGGGGGCGATGGTAGCAGTGTGGCGTGGGGATGCTGTTCCTGAGGACACCGGTTTTAGCCTGCGGTGGGGATGCCGACGGTGGGGCTGTCAGGAGCAGGACAGGGCAGAGATACCAGGGGTGTTGGTACCAGGCCGGGGTGGGGATGCTGCTTCCAGGGCACCACCGCAAGGTGGTGCCGCCTTTCATAGGGGTGGCCGCCTTTCACCAGGGAACAAAATGGAGGGACAAGGAGCACTACTTCAGAGCTGGCCTGTGGCTGTATCTTGAGGGGAAGATGAAATTCATTGGAAATGAACCTGTAAGAGACCAGGTGCTTTGTCCACAAGTCTCACAGACACAGTCCTGTACCTGGGAAGAGTGGAGAAGAAACCCTCAGCAACCCCAATGTGGCAGCCAAAGCTGGCAACAGGCACGCTTACAGCCCTGGGCAGGTTTTTCTTCATCCAGCTGGTGCAGCTCAGGGAGGAGGTGGGAGCTTTGCTGGCAGATGAGCAGCCCTTCGTCAGCAGTGCATGGGGAAGCCTGGGGGCTGCTGGCTGTGGGAGGTGCCCGGGCCGTGGCAGCTGTGTGGTCTCGAGGGGACACGCCCGCGTGCGCGCCCATGTCACAAAGGGGCAGTGATGCAGCACCCACCCGGCGCTTGTGACCTCACCTGGCCAGGGCTTGAAATGCTGAAGAGCAGGCCAGCGAAAGCTAGTTGGGCTGAGCTGGCCTTCGGGATAACTCAGCTCCTTCCATTGCTACTTGCGTGCCCACTTTTTTCCAACCATTTATCGTTTCCTGCCCACTTCTCCTCAACTTCCATCCTCGTTCAAAGGTAATTATGATTTGACTTTCAGGACACAGCATAGGGTAGGTAGATAGAGGAGAAAAGTATAGGCTGGTGTGTGCCTTCCGCGCTCTAGGCTGAGCTATTACACCTTTCTAGGCTGGCCAGATATGGGCTATGGGTAGAGTTCCTCTTTGCTAATTCTTATATTTCTTTGCCATATCCCAGGAGAGGTAAGTAGGGGGGTGGCAGTGTAGTCTGAGGCGTTGGGCTCAGCATGGAATGACAAGAAGCCCACCCTGACTGATGGGGTAGGAAGGGAGACAGAAAAGGAGGACGGCAAAAGCAGCCGTTGAAGTAGCGGCCGAAAGCCGGTCACTGCTGTGTACAAGGTGGGAAAGTGTGGGCTGGAGAGCCAGAGGGCTCTGCTGCTAACGCTGGCCACAGGTAAGCAGCAGGTCCCCTTTAGAGAAGGTGACACGCAATGCAGTGTGTCAAAAGGGCCTTGGTAATTGCTGTCAGTTGGAGTCCTGTGACAGGGACAGCAGGGCCATCAGCCTGCAGCTCTGCAGCACTTACAAGTACCACTGAAACACTTCTGATGGCAGACGTTGATCTATGGGTTTCGTTTGGAATTTTTTTCAATCATTTTCTTGAACTACGATTATTTCTTTGCAATCAGGTGACAGGACTGGTGCTGATCTCTTTCTGGAGCGCGTCCTGACATCCTTTGTCATCCAAAGCTTTCCGCTCTGTTCCTGAGAGGAGCGATGGCCGCAATGGGGAATGACTCCTGTGAGTAAGGGCTTCACCATTGGACTTTGTGAATGCCCAAAGGCGACGGACGTGGCTGCTGCTCCATCCCTGACTGTGGATGTGCTGACAACCTAGAGTGAATTCTGGGGCGTTTCCTGGTAGCAGCCAGGCTCACCCAGGAGTTTTTGATTAGACACAGGAAAATGAGTTTTGTCCCTCCTCTGCCACGATGTACAAGACTCTGAAAGATGACATTGCTCGTACTGACATCAGTAGGGTTACCTTCTGGGCTAGGGACTTGCTTGTTTTCATGAAGTCACTATCAGAAAAAGGGAAGACTTGACCTGATAATCCAATTCAAGAGTCTAGAGGGAAAGGAAGGTAGCCCGAAGCACAGAAATCAGAGTGTGGCTTTCTTGGAGTTTTGGCAAAGGAAGCAGGGCAACAGACTCTTTTCCAAAACTGCTTCTTGACCAGTCATTGTCAATGGCAGTGTTAGGCTTCCCCCAGTGTTTCTGTGTTGGAGGTTAGAGCTGCTTGTCCTGGGGGCTCCTGTACAGAGCTTGACTTTTAAACGATGCTTTTGTGCAACCACATCGTCTCCTCTCTTTTCAAATGTCATTTCCCTGCAGCCATTGCCGAGGGAATGGCTCTGCCGCAAAGGATCCTCTTTCCCCCGGAGAAGCTTTGCATGGATTGGCAGCAAAGACAGAGAGCTGGAGCAGGACTCCACAACCTGGGCAATACGTGCTACCTCAACTCCGTCCTGCAGTGCCTGACGTACACACCCCCTCTCGCCAACTACCTGCTCTCTCGGGAGCACAGCCGCTCGTGTCAGTACTTTTATCAACAGCTCCTTGCAAATCTGGTGGGCTCTTCCCAAGGATTCCCAGCATCTGGAATTTGATTGAGGAGAAAAGCAGCCCTCCTCTCTCAATCCCCCGAGTTGGTGTTCTTTGAACACTCAAGCCTAGAAGCCCCTTGTCCTATCTCGGTGTATTCATCTTCAGAGAGGCACCTCTTTCTAGCCCCCGCTCTCGGTCCCTATTCCTGCAAGTTAAACTCTCTTTGCTTCTTGCACAGAAAACTTTTGTCAGTTCAGCATCCCTCTGAAGAAAGTTTTCTATGCACTACAATGTCCCAGTGGGCCATTGGCACCTTGGGAGAAGAGGAGCGGGGGCTGTTCTTGTAACTTCAGGATCTCCATTAGGTTTCCCACCGCTCTGGAGATCTTGCTAACCTGAGACGCTTCCCTCCCTCCCTTCCTCTTCAGGTCGCCAGCAAGGCTTCTGCATGATGTGCAGAATGGAAGCACATGTTAACAAGGTCCTGCATTCCTCAGCCAGTGCCATCCAGCCTTGGAGTGTTGTCAATGTCCTCACACGTGAGTCATTTCAGGTGCTTTTACAGGTTTCCTTCCCTTCCTGCGGGGGACAACTCCTAACTTCTTCTTTCTTAGGAATAGGAGAACATTTCCAGCATGGCATGCAGGAAGACGCCCACGAGTTCTTACGCTGCACTGTCGATGCCATGCAGAGAGCTTGTCTGAGTGGAAGCAACGAGTAAGCACAAGCAAATTCCCTTTTCAATGCTCCTGAGGCCTTTGGACTCCTTGGTGTACTCCCATCAAGGAAACCCTACCGCCAGGGTTTTCAGACAAAGCAAAACTCCTGGAGGAGATCACTCTCTGCCCTACTTCTGAGCTCCCTGCCTTACCCTTTCTTTCCAGCTTGGATGTCTCTTCTCAAGCAACTACCATCGTCCACCAAATATTTGGGGGCATGCTGAGATCCAGAGGTACTTTTCCATGACTATCGCTCTGCTTGGAATTGTCTGTGTCCTTCTGTCTGCCTGTGATAAACAGCTGATCGTGTGACTGGCGTAGCAGGTATGGAGGCCGTAAACCGGCACAGTCAGTCGACTTCCCCTGTCGCTGAGCATTTTGATTTGCCTTCCAGTCACGTGCTTGAGCTGCAAAGCCGTTTCCGATTCCTACGAGGCCTTCCTGGATCTTCCTTTGGATATAAATGTAAGAGGGTTTGTAAGACATCCCAAGGCCCCCGTAGCTTTCCAGAATAAACGCAGGTGGTGTAAAACCATATACTGCAAAGCCAAGAGAAGAGAGCTTGGTGGTGGGTGGGGAGTGGAATGGACTGTGTCCTTCTGGGGAGGCCATGGCAGTGGTCTCCCTGTAGGTGCTGGCTTTAAGCGGGACAAGCACACATTATCCTCCCTGCACCCTTGATGGACTCTCCTCCTTCTTCCCTTTGCCCTCCCTCAACACCCCTCTGGCTCCCAGGCTGATGGGTTGTGTTGTTTTCATTCTGATGACCCTGCACCCCATCAGTAGCTGAACTGAGTGGTGCCACAGAGAGGTCGCTTTGATAGCCCTGGGCATTCCTGGGAAATGAGGAAATGTTCAGCATAATACCCTCTTTCTGCCTCCTTCTGGACACTGCTTGTGGGTTCACAGTGGGTCTCCTCAGCCTCAGCTACCTGCGCCTTCTTGGCAGCTCTTAGCCAAGTGTTTGGGCGAGGGCGTTTCCCCGAGCTCAGTGCTCTCCTTTCTCCCTCCTCCAGGCAGCCTCCTCTGTCACCGCAGCTCTGGAGGACTTTGTGAAACCCGAGCAGCTGGATGGGGAAAACTGCTTTAAATGTAGCAAGTAAGATGATTACTAACGCCATATTAATGCTAGATCCTTCCTGAAGGTGCTGCATGTCATCGTGCAGAAGTCCTCTTTTCATGGAGGTTTAATGCCCAGTAATGGGCAGCAGCTGTTGTTTAATCTGGTACTTATGGTTCTGAATAGCCTTAAAACAGCGTCAGGATGTGTGAGACAGGAAAGCTTGTCTTGCCTTCTGGCGGGGAAAAAGGGTGCCCTTCAGCATCTGGCTCTGTGCTTGCTTTCAAGGTGTGACAAGATGGTTGCCGCCTCCAAGAGGTTTACAATCCATCGCGTGCCCAAGGTTCTCACCGTGTGTCTGAAAAGGTTTGAACATCTCACCGGCAGGAAGATCAGCAAGGTGTGTACGCAATTGGAGTGCAACTTTCTCTTCCTGGAGCGGGAGGTGTCCCAAAGCAGTAGGCTCTTTCACAAGCCGTTCATGTTGGGTTCTTCGTGTTCCCTTCTGGGGAGACGAGAGTTCCCGTGGGAAGACAAGCATGGACTCTGCTCCGACGGAGCTGCTTTGGCCAAGAACAGTTTCCTGCCACCCAAACCATGACATGTTGAAGGCTCGTCCATGTACTAGCTCAGGATCATTTCTGAGCCCTCTTGGTCTCTCTGTAGGTGGTGGAGTATCCCGAGTACTTGGATCTTTGGCCATACACATCTCGGACAGCAGGAGAACCGCTCCTCTACGCCTTATATGCTGTCCTGGTACATAGCGGTGGCAGCTGTCATGCAGGACACTATTTCTGCTACACCAAGGTCAAGAGCAACTTCCTTCCTAGCAGGGGAAAAAATGTGTGCTGGGGAAGGCAAACTTTCACAGCAGTGTTACTGGCAGCCAAGGTTCTGGGGGAGAAGGTCTCCTTACCGGCTGCGTTGGAGTTGTTTTGGCGTGCTCTTGGTTCGGTAGTTTTCTGCCTGTGTGATCACTGAGAAACCAGGCAGTTCCTCTCCAGCTATCGATGCCTTTCTTTGCAGGCCAGCGATGGACTGTGGTACAAGATGAACGATGCGTCTGTGGAGGGTTCTGACATCAACACAGTTCTCAGGCAGCAAGCCTATCTACTGTTTTATGTCAGGTAATAACCAGTGCTAAAATGTGTTTCGAATACGTTTCCTTCTCCTGGCTTTGCTCTTTTTCTTCTCATCCTCCTGAGTGTTTCTCTTTTGGTCCTAGGAGACAGTTCCTACCTGCATCATTCAGTGCTGTCAAGTCTGAACTACCTCACCTCTGTCCTTACTTTTCCTTGCCGGGCTTTCGGCTCCTGCCCTGCTGTAAAGTGCTCCTTGTCTGCTCTCTGAAGCTGGCTAATGTAGAGAAGAGTACTTAAAGGGGGCCTCCAGGAAAGATGGGGAGGGACTCTTTATCAGGGAGTGTAGTGACAGGACGAGGGGTAAGGGTTTTAAACTGAACGAGGGAAGATGTAAATTAGGTATTAGGGAGAAATTCTTTACGGTGAGGGTGGTGAGACACTGGAAGAGGTTGCCCAGAGAAGCTGTGGATGCCCCCTCCCTGGAAGTGTTCAAGGCCAGCTTGGATGGGACTTGGAGCAACCTGATGGAGTGGAAGGTATCCCTGCCCATGGCAGGGGACTTGCAACTAGATGATCTTTAAGGTCCCTTCCAACCCCAACCATTCTGTGATTCTGTGATTCTATGAAATGGAGGCCGTAGGGGGGATAAAGACAAGGACTTGCTCTGACAGGTGTAGACCTGGTGGGAAGACCCCAATCGAATTTCTCATTTCTAGTCTCGCTTATATCTTCTCTCTGTTGTGGAAACCGCTCCAAGAAAATGACTGAACCCCAGAGGAGGCTGCAAGAACAGACCTAAATGGAGATCACTCTTTGTTTCTCCAGGTGCACTGATTTGAAAACTGGAGAAAGGGCTTCTTCCTCACCAGCACCATCATATGCCCGTCCCTTCCTCAGTCAGTGGGGGGCCGACAGCAAACAGGCGTGCTCTGTGGGACCACAGGGTCTGCCTCATCGGACTAAGGTAACTCTGGGGAGGTGGGTCAGGGCAGCAGGTGGACAGTGGATTTCTTTCTGGGATCTTGGCATTGCTCTCTTTTCCCTCCCACACTGCAGCTTTCTTCACAGCCCCAACACTGCTCCCTCTCAAAGCATCCCACTTGTCTGCCTTTGGCCCTTCTGCCTTTGCAGCCCTCCAGGAGAGCCTTTGGGAGGCCCTTAGCTGTCCCCTCCCACAGCTTCTGGGCTTGCCTCACTCTTCTGCTCCTTTCAGGACGAAAGGGCAGGACCTTTTCACAGCTCTCTTTGCAGGACGTGGCGCTGGGCATGGAGGACTCTGCAGAGGACAGCAGCTCCTCTGCAACAGCCAGCAAGAGCCAGCTCACCTGGGCAGCTGCACGGGAGGCATCTGCAGGCTGGACGGGCTTCATCTGGCCAGGCAGGCTCAACATTGCCTCCTACATTGGCTCCTGCTTGCATCGCTTCTTCTGTGGCTGCATAAGGCTGGTGTCCGGAAGGAAAGCTGCGTGCCCGCTCTGCTCTCAACCATGTGAGCGTGTGCTGCACACCGTGCAAGAAGACAGCAACAAAGAGGAGCATGGATTCAGCCCTTCTTCCCACTGCCAGAAGAGTGGTGCCAAGGAGAGGGCCCGGAGCAGATCCCCGCAGTGGGGACAAGATCTCCGCAGCTGGTGCGTGGACACCACGGACTATGACCACTCAGCAGGGAGGAGGAGGAGGAGGAGAACTGGTCCTCCAAGGTGTGACTGCACTCCCAGGGATGACACAGCTGCAGGGCCCTCCAACAGCAGCTCCCAGTCGGCTCCTGCACCCAGTGCTGCTCGGGAGCAAACCCTGCCAGTGCAGAGAGAGCAGAGCAGATCCCTGCAGCAGGGCTATGATCTCCACAGCCAGTTTGTGGAGATCACGGACTATGACAGCTCAGAAAGGGGGAGGAGGAGGTGGAGAACGAGTCCTCCATGTCGTGACCAAGCCCCAAGGGATGACACAGCTCCAGGGCCCTCCAACACCAGCTCCAAGTGGGCTCCCGCATGCAGGGCTGCTCGGGACCAAACCCTGCTGAGGCAGAGAGAGCGGAGCAGATCCCCACAGCGGGGCTATGATGTCTGCAGCCAGTTTGTGGACACCACAGATTATGATGCCTCAGCAGGGAGAAGGAGGAGGAGGGTTTCAGTGCCCCAGAGAAGCATGCCAGACAAAGACTCGGGGCGCTGCGGCGGTGACGGGGACAGATTGTGACCCTGGCTGAAGAAGGAGCACAGCATCTTTCTTCTGCTGTGCCAGAGAAGAGGAGCAGCAGAAGAAAAAGGAGGAAGAGAAAACGAGGAAGCACCAAAACTGCCCCCAGCAGGGACCAAGCTGCACAAAAGGCACCAGCAGCCCACCCTGTCCCCCCTCCCAGTGCTGCCTCTGGCCAGGAAGAGCTCAGAGAGACCTTCCAGAGACTCGGACAGCTCTGCCGGCTAGCCCGCCTGCCCACAGGTCCCTCGAGGAAGAGCTTTAAGCCCTGGTCAGCTCTTGGGATCGCCTTGCAAAAACAACACTCACTCGGTACCCACAGTCAGAAAAGCCAAAGCCAGAATTAAAAACATTCGTTGGCCTTGCATATGTAATTCCTGGGGTGTTTTCTTCTCTGTAGGTTTTGGGGCAATTGGAGGAAATGCCCAGTGTGGGAGGTTTATGTCTTGGGACGAAAGCGAGTGGGACTGAAACGGGCTGAACGGCCGGGCCCTGAGGGTGCTGCTCAGTGGCACCAAGCCTAGTGCAAGGCCAGTAACCAGGGGTGTCTCGCAGGGGTCAAGACTGGGTCTGATCCTGTTTATCATCTTCCTTAATTAATGTTCTGGAGGATGGGGCAGAGTGCACCCTCGGCAAGCTGACTGATGACAGCAGTCTGGGAGCAGCGGCACTTAGGCCAGGGGGTCGTGCTGCTGTCCCGAGGGACCTGGGCAGGCTGCAGAGACGGGCTGACAGAGACCTCATGCCCAGACCAGAAAGGGGACGTGCAAAGGGTGCTGTGCGGGTGACGAGCAGCGGCACAGGCTGCCCAGGGAGACTGTGGAGTCTCCATCCCTGGCGATGTTCCACGGCCCTCTGGACATGGTCAAGGAGAAGCGGCTGCAGGAGGCCCTGCTTGAGCAGGGGGTTGGACCCGGTGACTTTGTCCTCCAGCTGACCTCCCGGCCAGCCTCAAGCAGCCGCTGATTCTGTGAAATGGACGCCTGGAAGAGGACCCAGCCACCAACGCTGTCACCCTCAGGTGGCCATCGACAGCTCCACCAACAAGCTGCAGCCCTGGAGAGGAGCCCAGGGCGGAGCAGGCTCCTGGCAGGCCCTGCGGCCCCTGGAGAGGAGCCCAGGCAGCAGCAGGTTCTCTGGCCGGAGCTGCGGCCCGTGGGGCCCAGGCAGGAGCAGGGGAATGGCGTGAGGAGGAAGGGGCGGCAGAGCCGAGGCACTGTGGGCTGCCCGCAGCCCCATTCCCCGTCCCCCTGCACCGCTGGGAGGGGAGAGGGGGCCGAGGAGTCGGGAAGGAGGAGTGAGGCTGAGCCTGGGAAGGGCGGGGCTGGGGGAAGCCCTTTGGGTTGGGGTTTGGTGCTGCTCCCCGGCTGCCTTTTCCCTTGGCACCAAACTGCATCAGCCTGGCCCCGCTCAGGCCCCGCTCGCCCCTGAGGGGGCGCAGGCGGCTCTGGGAGGAGAGGCCCGGGCTGCTCCCGCCCACCCAGCCAGAGCCGTGCCATTGGCCACAGCTGAGCCAATCAGCAGAGCCGGTGTTGGCCTGTCAGGGCCAGGCGACCTGGGGCGGGGCCGCAGGGGCCAGAGGCCGAGCGGCCTGAGGAGAATGGGGGCAGAGCGGGGCCGGGGGCAGGCGGGGGGGCCCCGCTCAGCAGCCGAAACCAGTTCCCACCAGTGCAGCCCTGGCTGAGGACAGCCCTGGTGAGAGCAGCACAAACCCCTTTCCCTTTTCCCAGCCTCCCTGGCTGCCGGCTGCAGCCGAGGCAGAGGCCGGGCAGGGGAGGGCTCATCCTGCCAGCGCTGCTGATGGCGGCAGAGGAGAGAGCGGCCTGGTCCTGCTGAGCGCAGGGTCGCTCTCCCGCCTGGGCTGCCCCTCGGCCCAGCGCTGCATCTCAGGACCAAGGGTCTGTATGGTTGTTGGTGTTGCTTTCAGGCAGGGTTGTTCCCCCACCCCATCCTCCCTTCCCCCTCCCTGCCCCGGCCAATATTCGCTGGAACCGTGCTGGCAGAAGGCCCCGGTTCCTGTTAAGGTCATTTACAGGGAATAATTTAAAGGCAATTTGATGAGGCTGGCAATTCCAACTGCTCCAGGTACACAGGAGCTTTAAATGGGCAGTTGCCTGCCGGTGACCTTTCATATGCCTTTCTTCCTAGGTTCATTCATTTCACTCCCACCAAAACCAAAGCCCCGGCTTACACATGGAAAGGGGCAAAACCCGCCGTGGCAGACAGCTGCTCTCCAGGTCCTCATTGCTGTCTGGAGCCCTCCGTGACCAGGAATGGGCAGTGTGTGCCTCCAGTGTATCCCATCTCTGGATGTGCCAGGGCAAACCCCAAGCTCACAGCTGGCCCAAGTGAGTAACAGTTCTCCAGCCGTTCGTTCAGACAAGACAAACAGCCTTTCTTTTTTGCCCTGTGTCAGTATGCCTTGTAGAAAGGCAACCTCCTTAGAGGCAGCTTGTACTTAGCAGATGGATACAGAGTGTGTTTTACTGTTTGTGAAACTTTATCCGGCTTTTCTTTACTTGCAAATAGGAAAAATTCTCCTGTGCCTGTGTGCAGCCAGTTCTCGAAGGAGAGCAGGTGGGAGATGGTGCAGAGGACCTGTAGCATCCAGCTACGGAGATGAGTGCAGAAGTCTGATGCAAGGAACAGTGATGCAAGTCCCAGGTGGCCAATGACAGAAAAGGGGACGTTTGGGAGGTGAGGAGCAAAGTTGTCCATACAGTGTCAGACCTCAAGGGACTGCTTTTCCTACCTGTCCAGACCTCCCGAGCGGACACTCACCTCTTCTTTAACCTCAGAATTAATAAAAAATATCCTTTAAAACAAAATTCATTTTTATTAGATGCACTTTGAAATCTTTCGCCTTAACTACCCTAGGAAACCTCTCTAATGAGCTGTACAAGTCGTGAAGACTTGGAGAAAATCACAGGAAGAGACAGGGCTCGTTAGGGCTTTCTGTATTTTAATGAGCCCCATGGTGTATTTGGGGCTGAGGCCTTGAACCTCAGATACCGAGAGGAGATTGAACAAACTGCTCAAGAAGTCCAAGTCAGAAGCTGAACCCAAAGTATCTGGAAGCATTAATGGGCCCCATGAGGACCATTACTGACAAAGCCTCCCCAGGGACTCTTTAGAGCAGGTAATTGGAGGCCATGATTGCAGGTAGGCAAAGGCTCTGTGCAGGCAGCTGTAATGCTGAGCAAACCCTTTGGTTTCTTCTGTGAAGCAGAAAGGCCAAGCCCTCATCCGCAGGCCCTGGGAAGGCAGATCCTGTCCCTCCCGCATGGCTCAGGGCTCCTCCTGGGGGCAGTGGGGTGTGAGGGTGAGCAATGCCAAGTGTAGGAAAACTGTACACCACCTCCCGGCCTCCCCAGGCAGGGCTGAGGAGAAACAAAGGCCAGAGCCTCAAAACAACTTTTGCCTGGTAGGCCTCGGTGCCAGAGGCAGCTGCCAGAGCCAAGAGGACAAAGACCTCGGTCCTGTTGGGCCTTTCAGCCTTGCTAGAGCCCTTGGCCATCTCTGCTGCAGGCTGTCCTACGCTGTCCCATGCCTGCACCTCTTTCCCTTCAGGCTCTTGACATCCATCTTGCCTTCCCACCTAGCTCTCAGCCCAGCATTTCTATAGCTTCACTGATGGCTCTCCACCCTTGCTGGCTTTCCCTTGAAACACAAAGCCATGGGCTGGTCCAGACTCCCTCTGGGTCACCTCTTGCACTACAAGGCTACCCTTTCAGTGACATTTCTTTTTCCTCACATCTAGTCTGAACCTTCCAAGCTGCACTTTGTGGAGGCTTCCTTCTCTTCCCACTACCAGGAAAAGCTCCATCACCTCTGAGGCCACCCTTCAAGCAGCTGCACGCTACTACTATAGTGCCCTGAGCCTCCACTTCACCAGGAGAAAGAAGTCCAGGTCCTTCAGCCTCTCCACACAGGCCCCATCCCCCATCCTGGCAGATGTCCCTTGGGGCCGCTCCAGGTCTCCCACTCTTCCAGACGAGGGAACCCACACTCGGACACACTGCTCCAGATGTGGCCACACCAGTGCTGAGTGAAGGGGGACGATAACACCCTGGTCTGGGTGGCCACAGTCCTCCTAATGCAGCCCTGTATGCAGCTGGCCTTAGTCACTGTTGGTAGTGTTTGCTCTATCAAATGGCATTTGAAATGATACCTCACAGAGTCTGCGTGCCTTTCTTACAGGGGACGTGACAAACCAGGACCTCCAGGTGCAAAACAACAACCAAGTCACGTGCCTGCTGCTGCCTACCAGGTTCTCAGGCAGAAGTGATGTCCTAGTCAACAGCCCAGCCCTGTGTCTGCTGATGGCCAATGACCCAAAGAGACCGGAGATTCCAGTGTCCTCACACTCCCCTTCATGGCCATGTGCCTCCTACTGGCCTATGAGCTTCTCAGACATCACTGATGTCATCATAATAGCCCAACCCATCAGCCGCCTTCTGGCCTACCAACTGACCAGACAAAAGTAACCTCACCATGATCTTCCAAGCCACGTGCCTGCTGCTGGCCTTTCAGCTTCTCCAGTGGACACAACCAAGCCATGTACCTGCTGCTGTCCCCTCAGGTGCTCAGGTGGAAGGGATGTGACAACCCCTACCCAAGCCCTCTTCCTGCATGGGCCTACCAGGTACTTAGAGAAAATGATTCCCACAGTCAGCTTGCCAGCCACGTGCCTTCTGCTGGCCTCCTAGGGACACTGGCAAATGGGAGCCTAAAAGTACGTGTCCCCGCCATGAGGCAAGGGCTGAGCTATCAGCTACTGCAGAAAGAAGTGACCTCCCAGTCCCGTTCCCAGCCATGTTCCTGCTGCCGCCCTACCAACTCCAGAGACAGAAGTGACCTCACAGCCACCTTCACAGCCTTGTGCCTCCTGCTGACCCATGAGATCCTGAAGCACAGCGGACCTCACCATAGCATTCCCACCCATCTCCTCCTTGTGGCCTATGAGCTGATCAGATACAGGTCACCTCACATTCCTCTTCCAGTGCCGTGCGACTGTTCTGGGACCTCGCGATCGCTGCCCTGTTCAAGGGGCCAAACAGAGGAAGTTAGGGTTAGGAGGGGTTGAAGGTGAGGGGGCTGGAGCACAGGAATGAGGGCTTTGGGGCTTAGGTGTTCAGGTTAGGGCTTCGAGATCAGAGCTCACCTTTCAGTGCTGGGGATTGGGCAAAGGCTTAGGGAGCGGCCTTGCTGTTCTTCTGTTCACCTAGAAATTTAGAAGACATCAGAGCAACTACCTTCGCTGCTTCTACTGCAAAGCTGTTCTTGAGAACAGGAAATCCTCTTCCGACTTGAGCGTGTGCTTTTTTAGCAGTTAGTTCCCTGTAAGCAGAAGAGAACTGGAGCTGGTCAGCCCAGCACTGCCTCAAATGACCCAGGCTGGGCAGTCCATCCTGAGCTGCCACAGCAGGGCTTCAGGGCCCGCAGGTCCCGTTGCCTCATCAGAGCACAGGGACACATTCTACATGGGAATCTGAGAATAAAGGACTCGGCAGCCCCTTTGCATGGGAAAGAGGGGTGACAGGGCGAGATGCTCGCGGGCAGAGGTGGTTGGGGGGTAACCCGGAGGGCAGGAGCAGCAGGAGGAACGCGAGCCTGCTGCTCTACCTGCCATGGCAGTTGGGCAGTGTGGGGTTGGTTTGGGGCAAACAGCATTCTGAGGGGTCCGTCCCCATGGCGATCATTCCGCCAGCACCTGCTTCAGCCAGCCTTGCAATGCTTTGATTTTTCATACCACAACAACTTCCCACCTCCATGATTTTCCATCCTGCTGATGAGTTCCTGCCCTCAGTGTTGGTTTCCCAGCCCCACGATGGTTCCCCGTCCCAGTGACGATTTCCCATCCCAATGGTGGTTTGCTATCCCAATGGTCTCCCATCCCAAGCATGATGTTTTGGGGGAGGCAAATTTCCTGTCCAAGGGGAAGGGATGGGGCCAGCACCAGTGGCCCTGTGATGCCAACACATGTGTGCTGTCCCATCCTGCCCTGGTGGTGGGGATGGGGGTTTGGGGCACTTTTGGGTTGTTTTTGTCCTCCCCTCTGTGCCCTGGGGGGCAACTGCCGCTCCCAGCTGTGGTGGAACCGGTGCCAGCATTGGTACCGTGTGGCCATGATGGGGAGCTGTCATGAAAATTTGGCAAGTGGGCTATCCTGACTAAGGAGAGAAGCTGGGACGCAGGGTATAGCATTACAAGAGGAATTCTTGCATTCGTGCGCATGAGCCGTCCCATTCAAACTGGGGCACCACAAATGCGGTTTTACACATGCTTCTTATGCTTTTCAAGCATTCAGGTCCAATGCACTTTGACCAATCTCTGCTTAACACACACACAGGCTGCTGTTCTGCAAAGCAACTCTAATTCTGTGGCGTCATCATCCATCTGCTTCTTTGTTGATCTTGGCATCCCTGGAGTTGGTCTGGCTGCAGATCCTGATCTCTGATGGCAGATAAGGGGAGGGTTTCACAGAGGTGTCGGAGGGGCTGGGATGCTGGCGTGAGCTGGGTCATCCAGGGGCATCCTTTCTTCTTCAGGGTGGGGGCTGTCCTTCTCCTCCTTGCAGTGAGCTGGGGGCCTTTAGTCCTGCTGACTGAACCATGACTGTGCAGTATACAACGTCAACTAGATGTGTATCTGTCTATCTTCAGGAACTCGATCCAATTTCATACTCTCATGACTAATTGCTGCAATAGTTAGGGCAAGAGATTTTCCTAGAAGAGCCCCTGGGGTGTCCCTTTGTGGGGGTCCCCGGGAGGTACTTGTGGGGGTTGCTCGTAGATGGTTGGGAGATGCAGGTACTGGGAGCAATGGTAGCAGTGTGGCGTGGGGATGCTGTTCCTGAGGACACCGGTTTTAGCCTGCGGTGGGGATGCCGACGGTGGGGCTGTCAGGAGCAGGACAGGGCAGAGATACCAGGGGTGTTGGTACCAGGCCGGGGTGGGGATGCTGCTTCCAGGGCACCACCGCAAGGTGGTGCCGCCTTTCATAGGGGTGGCCGCCTTTCACCAGGGAACAAAATGGAGGGACAAGGAGCACTAGTTCAGAGCTGGCCTGTGGCTGTATCTTGAGGGGAAGATGAAATTCATTGGAAATGAACCTGTAAGAGACCAGGTGCTTTGTCCACAAGTCTCACAGACACAGTCCTGTACCTGGGAAGAGTGGAGAAGAACCCCTCAGCAACCCCAATGTGGCAGCCAAAGCTGGGAACAGGCACGCTTACAGCCCTGGGCAGGTTTTTCTTCATCCAGCTGGTGCAGCTCAGGGAGGAGGTGGGAGCTCTGCCGGCAGATGAGCAGCCCTTCGTCAGCAGTGCATGGGGAAGCCTGGGGGCTGCTGGCTGTGGGAGGTGCCCGGGCCGTGGCAGCTGTGTGGTCTCGAGGGGACACGCCCGCGTGCGCGCCCATGTCACAAAGGGGCAGTGATGCAGCACCCACCCGGCGCTTGTGACCTCACCTGGCCAGGGCTTGAAATGCTGAAGAGCAGGCCAGCGAAAGCTAGTTGGGCTGAGCTGGCCTTCGGGATAACTCAGCTCCTTCCATTGCTACTTGCGTGCCCACTTTTTTCCAACCATTTATCGTTTCCTGCCCACTTCTCCTCAACTTCCATCCTCGTTCAAAGGTAATTATGATTTGACTTTCAGGACACAGCATAGGGTAGGTAGATAGAGGAGAAAAGTATAGGCTGGTGTGTGCCTTCCGCGCTCTAGGCTGAGCTATTACACCTTTCTAGGCTGGCCAGATATGGGCTATGGGTAGAGTTCCTCTTTGCTAATTCTTATATTTCTTTGCCATATCCCAGGAGAGGTAAGTAGGGGGGTGGCAGTGTAGTCTGAGGCGTTGGGCTCAGCATGGAATGACAAGAAGCCCACCCTGACTGATGGGGTAGGAAGGGAGACAGAAAAGGAGGACGGCAAAAGCAGCCGTTGAAGTAGCGGCCGAAAGCCGGTCACTGCTGTGTACAAGGTGGGAAAGTGTGGGCTGGAGAGCCAGAGGGCTCTGCTGCCAACGCTGGCCACAGGTAAGCAGCAGGTCCCCTTTAGAGAAGGTGACACGCAATGCAGTGTGTCAAAAGGGCCTTGGTAATTGCTGTCAGTTGGAGTCCTGTGACAGGGACAGCAGGGCCATCAGCCTGCAGCTCTGCAGCACTTACAAGTACCACTGAAACACTTCTGATGGCAGACGTTGATCTGTGCATTTCATTTAGAATTGTTTTCAATCATTTTCTTGAACTCCACTTATTTCTTTGCAATCAGGTGACAGGACTGGCGCTGATCTTCTCTTTCTGGAGCACGTCCTGACATCCTTTGTCATCCAAAGCTTCCCGCTCTGTTCCTGAGAGGAGCGATGGCCGCAATGGGGAATGACTCCTGTGAGTAAGGGCTTCACCATTGGACTTTGTGAATGCCCAAAGGCGACGGACGTGGCTGCTGCTCCATCCCTGACTGTGGATGTGCTGACAACCTAGAGTGAATTCTGGGGCGTTTCCTGGTAGCAGCCAGGCTCTACCCAGGAGTTTTTGATTAGACACAGGAAAATGAGTTTTGTCCCTCCATCTGCCACGATGGAAAAGACTTTGAAAGATGACATTGCTCGTACTGACATCAGTAGGGTTACCTTCTGGGCTAGGGACTTGCTTGTTTTCATGAAGTCACTATCAGAAAAAGGGAAGACTTGACCTGATAATCCAATTCAAGAGTCTAGATGGAAAAGAAGCGAGCCCGAAGCACAAGAAATCAGAGTGTGGCTTTCTTGGAGTTTTGGCAAAGGAAGCAGGGCAACAGACTCTTTTCCAAAACTGCTTCTTGACCAGTCATTGTCAATGGCAGTGTTAGGCTTCCCCCAGTGTTTCT